>NW_006408528.1:37829245-37847563 GCF_000296735.1 Chrysochloris asiatica
AGAACCACAGGACGGAGTAGAACCACAGGACGGAGTAGAACCACAGAACAGAGGAGAACCACAGAACAGAGGAGAACCACAGGACGGAGCAGAACCACAGAACAGAGGAGAACCACAGGACGGAGTAGAACCACAGGACGGAGTAGAACCACAGGATGGAGTAGAACCACAGGATGGAATAGAACCACAGGAAGGAGTAGAACCACAGGATGGAGTAGAACCACAGGATGGAGTAGAATAGAACCACAGGATGGAGTAGAACCACAGGACGGAGGAGAACCACAGGACGGAGCAGTATCACAGGATGGAGTAGAACCACAGGACGTAGTAGAACCACAGGATGTAGTAGAACCACAGGATGGAGTAGAACCACAGGAAGGAGTAGAACCACAGGATGGAGTAGAATAGAACCACAGGATGGAGCAGAACCACAGGACGGAGCAGTACCACAGGATAGAGCAGAACCACAGGACAGAGGAGAACCACAGGACAGAGGAGAACCACAGGAAGAGCAGAAACCACAGGACAGAGGAGAACCACAGGACAGAGGAGAGCCACAGAACAGAGGAGAACCACAGGACAGAGCAGAACCACAGGACGGAGCAGAACCACAGGACGGAGCAGAACCACAGGGCAGAGGAGAACCACAGAACAGAGGAGAACCACAGGGCGGAGTAGAACTGCCCCATAGGATTTCCAAGGCTATAATCATGGAGTCCTAGGAACTCTGGTAGCATAGTGGTTATGAGTAGGGTTGCTAACCTTAAGGTCAGCAGTTCAAAACTAGCAGCCATTCTGCAAGAGAAAGATGAGGCTTTCTGTTCCCATAAAGATTTACAGCCTCCATGGCATATAATCACCACCACCACCACCAATCATGGATTCCTGGTGTGGTGCTGTAGGATAAGCACTGGACTGTTAATCACAAGGTCAATGGTTCAAATCCACCAGCTGCTCCTTGGAAATCAGAACTGACTCAACAGCACTTAACAACAGCTATCTTTACAGAAGCACATGACCACATCTTTCTCCTGCGGAGCCATGGAGTTCAAACCATACACATTTTGGTTAGCAGCTGAGTGCTTAACCATCACCTGTTATTAAGTGTGTCGTAGATTCTGACTCATAGCAACCCTGTATAAGGTTTATAAGGAGCAGCTGGTGGATTTGAACCACTGACCTTAGAGTTAGCATTCCAGTGCTTATCCAGGACTCCAATTGTACCACCAGGGCTTCTCCTTTAGGGGATAATAGGGAGAATTTGAATATGAATTGGGATTTTAGATACAACTATGGAATTACTGTTAGTTTCAATGTGTGATGCTGGCATTATAGTTGTATAGGAGAACGTCTTGATTTTTCAGAGATGCATGCTGAAGTGTTCAGGGTGAAGTGTCATGCTATCTGTGACTTATTTTCAAATGGTTCAGCAAAAATACACATACATATTTATATAGGATGAGACTATAAGAACTTATGTGAATAGCTCAAGGTCACACAATCAAGATGTGGCAAAATGATAAATATTTAAAGGCTGTTATGGAAGTGAAGTGTCATAACATCTACAACTTATTTTCAAATGGTACAAAAATATACACACATCTTTAGAGATAAAGCAAATATCAGAAAATATGAACTAATGTTTAAATCTTCTTGTTAGATGCCATCAAGTCAGTTCTGACTCACAGTGACCTTGTATGGGGTTTCTGAGACTACATCTTTGAGGGAGCAGAAAGCCTCATCTTTCTCCCATGGAGCAGCTGGTGGGCTTCGATCACTGACCCTGTGTGTGGTTCACAGTCCAGTGCTTATCCTACAGAACCACCATGCTCCCTAATTTTTAAATTTAGGAGTTGCATTTATGGGTGATGCATTGCATTAGCTAAATCTGTAGCACAAGACCTCTTTATAGTGTTCAAGAGCAAAGATGTCAGTTTGAGGAGTAAGGTGTGCCTGACCCAAGCCAAGGTATTTTCAATAACCACATGTGCAAGATGAACAATGAATAAAGAAGACTGTAGAAGAATTGATGCATTTGAGTTATAGTGTTGGAGGAGACTATTAAAAGTGCCATGAACTGCTAAAAGAACAAATAGATCTGTGTTGGAAGAAGTACAGCCAAAGTGCTCCTTGGAAGCCAGGATGGCCAGATTTCATCTCTCATACTTCGGACATACCAGGAGGGACCAGTCCCTAGAGAAGGGCATTATGCTTGATAAAGTGGAGGGTCAGAGAAAAAGAGGATGATCCCCAATGAGATAGATTGGTACAATGGCAGCAGCAACAGACCCAAGTGTAACAGCGACTGTGAGGCTGGTGCAGGACCGGCAGTGTTTCATTCAATGCTGTGTATAGAGTCGCACAGCACCGACTTGATGGCACCTAACAACAACAACAACAACATGATGCTATTTTCTATATGTTTGAAAAATGTTTGTAATAATAAGCTGAGGTGGTGGGAGGGGAGTAGGCAACAGAGAAACAAGGATACAGCGTTGGCAATGTAATCTAACCTTTAAAGAAACTGTTTTCAAAGGTGTCTGTGATTCTGGACCTGAAGTGAGGGCTTTTCCACTGACTCTCCCCAGCTGATGGAGGAAGCCATGGAGGATGCAGGGGCTGCGGTGCCTCCAGCTTAGATGTCCCCCTGGCTCTGTGGTTCCAAGTAGCCACTTGAGCAGAAACTTCAGGAGTCCTGACGTAGAATCTCAGAAACTTCACAATAGTAAGTGGTGAATCAAAGTAACACATCGGGCATTTCTAGACAGATCAAAAAATGAAAAACCAGGCAAAACCTTGCATGGTGATATGTAACTGAAAAATAAATTAGATCTCTAAGCAAACTGTAATACTCTATTGTTTGAAAGGTAACTCAGTAGAGAAAGCGATTTCAAGTGTGTTGCTGCTTCCCACCCCACCTCCATACTACAACGCAGTTGTTGTGAAGACAGGACATCAAGTAAACCAGAGTCTGTGGTGGTGTGAGGAGTGTGATTTGGGGTCAAAGTTCATGATGAGTATGGTCAGCACAGGCTGTGAAGGTTCTGTGGGCTACACCTGAGGAACACAAAGGGTTCTGGTGAGTGAACAGAAGGAAAGGCACTTGAGACAAAGGACAAAGACAGGGCTTGTCTCAGGGCTGTGAAGTGGTGCCTGTTAAGCTTTGAAGTGGTACCTGAGGGGCCGAGCCACAAAAGGGCTGTGAGGTGGTACCTCAAGGGGCTGAGGCACAGAAGATGTGGAATGCTGCATTCACTGAGGTGGATGGAAAATGAGGAACGCTTTCACTAGAGGAACAACCTGGTAACATTTGAATTTCTGAGAGATTAATTTCGAAGTGGTATGCAGGGAAGACGGAGACACGGAGACCAAGTAGGCTATGAGGTAGGCCTGGCCTAGGATGGAGCTGTGGATGTGGAGAAGAAAATGAAGAGGTGCTAGAACTGCTATAAGGTGAGAAAGAGAGGAAAGGAAGGAGAAAGCGCAAAAGGGAAAGTGGAGAGGAGGAAAAGCCTATTCAAGATAGAGGGTGAGGGAAAGCACAATTAGGGGCACCTGAGAGGTGAGAGAGGGCTGCAGAGGTCAGGGGTGGCATGTCCAAATCCCCACACAAAGGGGACCTTCCGAGGAGTGAGCAAGGGAGTGCACAGACAAAGCACAGAGGCCAGCATAGCAGGGACCCACGGGAGGAGTGGGACAGATGCATGAGCTGGCAAAGTGGGTATCATAAAACACTTGTAAAGAAAATATGGTTTTCTAAAACCTCTAGGTAGTCTACCATTTGGAGTTCTTGGTTGGTAAAAATGGTTAACATGCTCAAATGCTCGAGAGTAGAGTCTACCCAGAGGCCTCTTTGAAGAATGGCCTGGAAATCTACTTCAGAAAACTCAGCCACTGAAAAGTCTATGGTACCCAGTTCTACTCTGCCACACAACAGAGTTGGAACTGATGCATGGCAACTGGTTTAGTCTGTCATTTAAAGAATTTCCCAACGACTCCACCTGGAAAACAAATCACCCCTTATTGTTGTCAGCTGCCACTGAGTCAGTTCTGACTCCAAGCGACCCTGCATGTGATAGACCCAAACGCTGCCTAGCCCTGCGCCATCCTCACGATCGCTACACTGGAGCCCACTGCTGCTGTCACTGAGCCATTCCATCTTGTTGGGGGTCTTCCTCTTTTTTGCTGACCCTCCATGTTGGCAACCATGAAGTCCTTCTCCAGGGGCTGGTCCCTTTTGATGACATGTCTAAAGTTTGAGAGATGAAGTCTCACTATCCTGGCTTCCATAGTGTTTTCAATATTCTTCTCCAACACCATAACTCAAATACAGCCATTCTTATTCATTGTCCAACTTACACAATACCTATGAGGCTACTGAAAATACCATGGCTTGAATCAGGTGCACTTTAGTCCTCAAACTGACATATTTGCTCTTGAGCTCTTTAAAGAAGTCTTGTGCAGCAGATTTATCTAATGAAATGTGTTGTTTCATTTATTGACTGCTGCTTCCATGAATGTTGATTGTGGATCCAGGCAAATGAAGTCTGACAACTTCAATCTTCTCTCCATTTATCATGATGTTATTTATTTAGTTCACTGGTGAGGATTTTGTTTTCTGTACATTGAGGGGCAATCCATACTGAAAGCTGTAGTCTTTGATCTTCATGAGTAAGTAGTCTAAGTCCTTTTTGCTTCCAGCAAGCAAGGTTGTATCATCTACACATATAACCTCTTCTCCAATCGTGTTCTTCACATAATTCAGCTTCTCAGATTATTTGCTCAGCATACAGGTTGATAAGTATGGTGAAAGAATACAACCCAAGTGCACAGCTTTCCTGATTTTAAACCATTCAGTGTCCCCTTGTTCTGTTTGAATGACTGACTCTTGGTCTGTATAGAGGTTCCTCATGAGCACTGTCAAATGTTCTGGAATACCCATTGTCCAAAATGTTACCCATAGTCTGTCATGATCCACAAAGCCTTTGCAGAGTCAAAGAAAGCACAAAGTAAACATTTTTCTGGTATTCTGTTTTCATTCCAGCACTGGTACCCTTAGTTCCACAGCCCTTTCTGAATCCGGCCTGAATTTCTGGCAGTTCCCTGTCCATGTACTGTTGAATTTTTCTCAACCTGGACTTTTATATGTTGGGTTTTCATAAAACAAGTTCTATCTTTATTTTCAAATGTATTCTGCCATTACAACATATGTCTGAGCTGCTCAAAGTAGTAGGACTAATTTGAGCTCGAGTTTCTGCTTGGTCTTACCTGACTTTAAAGAAGATGGTGAGGAAAGGCACTAATGGGCAAGGGGTAGGCAGTACCCAAGGGGCCAGAAGGCTGGAGTCTGTGGACTTGGCCACCAGGGCAGTGATTCAGGAGAAGGCCAAGCAGAGTTAACTTTACCCAAATGTGACCAGTTCATTTCCCATGAGTCTAGAGCAGATCCCGTCACATGTGAAAGGTGTTTGAGTCCACAAACGCTTGACACTTACCAGAAGAATCAAACTCATGAGCCCCATCATGTTGTTAAGTGCTGTCGAGTCCATTTTTGACTCAAAGTGACCCTACCTGACAGAGCACAACTGCCCCAAAGGGTTTTCTAGGCTGTAATTTTGATAGAGTAGCTAGCCAGGCCTTCTTCTCCTACAGAGCCGATGCTGAGTTCTAACTGAAGACCTCTCAGTTAACAGCTGAGCACTTAACCAGTGCATCACTAGGGCTCCTAGGGTCCTGTAATTATAGCTGTTGTTGTTAAGTGCTGTCAAGTTCCAACTCATATAAATTCTGTATCAAGTTTCTGAGGCACGATGGTGGATTTGAACAGCCGACCTTATTGTTAGCAGTTCAGTGCTTATCCTATAGCACCATACAGGCCATCTGAGATCCCACACAAATGAGGTGATTGACTAGGAGAGGGGGTGATGCTGAAGATGGAACATGTCAAGGACTCTCCTCTGAAACTGCTGAGAGAGTAGTCCACCACATATAAAATGCTAAAGTGTCCTGGTTAATTAAGAGTAGGTGAACCTCAGAGCCATGGGAAATGAACATGGCCACATGGCCCAATTCTCAAATGGGAGATACATTCTGTGTCTTTCTCAGCCTTTTTGTCATTGCCCCTCAGAGCCAGTGACAAGCAGGCCATCGACGTGGCTGGAGAAGGCAAAGGATGTTCACACCCACTTAGCAAGTATATCACCATCAAAAGGACACCTCGATGTGGCGGGTATTGAAAAGCTATCTCTGCTCATCATCCAAAGGAGTGCACCCTTCCTGAGAACCATAACAATCCTGGCGGCTCCACAGGGAAACTGAAAAGCGGCCGAGAGGATGTTTAAAAGGGAAAACGAGAGAGAAATCATCACTGTGCATAGATGCCCCTGGAGTTGCTTGGCAACCATCTTTGCTAACACCTTCTCCCAAAAAGGAACAGTTGGAACCAGCTCCTGAGATTCCCTGAGGCCAGAACTCTGACCACAGAGGCCTAATGGAGCTGGGCCCTTGGGATGAGGAAGCAGATCACAAAAGGAGAGGCAGGGTCCCAACCGTAAGGCAGGAAAAGCTAGACTCTCCTAGCCATTCTGCTACAGAACACGTGCTCTCAGGCAGTGCTGGTGCTGTTCTAAGTTGATTCTGAATCATGGCGACCCCATGGGAGCAGAGTAAAACTGTTCCACAGGGTTTTTGAGGCTGAAACCTTTGTGGGAGCAGTGATGCCAGGCTGTCTTCTGAGGCAACTGTGTGTAGGTCTGAACTACCAACCCAGCAATTGAGTGCTTGACCATTTGTGGTACCAGGGACTAGGTGAGGTGAGCGAGGTGCAGAGGCACAGCACGTAAGGAGGCACTCACTCTGCTCCTACTGGCATCTGAGCCCCCTGAAACCTGTGTCCTAAGTGCCGGCTTGCCTCCCCCTGGTCCCAATCCTGCTCCTAGAGCGGTGCCCGGCACAAGCTCCCCTGGAGCTGTGAGGATAGCCTGCTTTCCTGTCCAAATCCCAATTCCAAACACTATCACAATGGAAAAATCACTGTGCCCTCAGCATAACCTCTGAGCCTCAGCATATTCATCTCTAAAATGGGGTTGATAATGGGATTTGCCTCGTGAAGTGATTGTGGGGATTAAGTGAGACACAGGCATTGGGGCTGGCTGGCACCTAGTCAATGCCTCGTAACTGGCAGCTGGGATCGCTACTTAAAACAAAACAAAAAGCACCTTAACCCAGATCTATGGAATCAGAATCTATGAGAGTGGTCCTGGCACCTTCACTTTTAAAAAGCTCCACCAGGCACTCTGCAGGTGGATTGGGCTGAGAGCTCTTGCTCTCAACCACTCAACCTTGGTTTTCAGAGTTGAGGAGACAAAGCCACCTGCGGAGCCGGTGTTACACGCAGCAGCCAGTGCCTACTTCCAGCCATTCTGACTTAGTGAAGTACTAGAGGTTTCCTTGCAGGGTCCCAGACTGATCACACTCTGAAACACACAGAAACAGATTTACTCTTGAAAAGGAATGAGACATGGACACCGATTCAACTCCTTTTGCCTTTATGCTCAGCATCCTTAAAGAACCAGGGATACAAACATTGATGAAGATGCCCCCAGACGAGGCAGCTCTGGAAGAGGCCTCAAGTTCCTAGTGAAAGGAAGTCACTCTGACCAATGCTTTCATGACTGTGTGCCCACTGCACGCCAGACAGTGTCTCAGGGGCTGATGTATCATACTGCATTTATCTTCACAACAACCCTGAGAGGTAAGGAGCATTATTCCTGCTTTGAAAAATGACGACGTTGAAGCTCCTGGAAGTTCTCTTACTACACAGCCAGTAAGCGGCCGAGTTGAGAGTCTAATAATACTTTATGAGACTCCCAAGTCTGCATTACAAGTCCGCTTTTAAAATAATACAACTATTTAAAAAAAAAACAACAATTATTGTGTTAACACATACATAAACTTTGCCATTTGAACGGGTTTTTTATGTGTACAATTCAGGGACGTGTATTCTATTCTCAATGTTGCACAACTATCAGTGCTACATACTTTCAATCACTCCAGACAGAAAACCACGCTGGAATTGTATTCAACCATCTTCCATGTCATACTCTCTTGGAGTGAGTGTCAGATTGGGTATCCTGTGTCCCCACCCCACCCCACCCAGACCTCCATGACCTGCCGATGCATTGGGGCAAGGACACACAATTCCCACTCTACCTGGCTGAGGGTGGCTCTGCATTGTTGATGTCCAAAGAATCGTACCTGACCTCACAGAAGCAGATAAGCTGATGACTGTTTCTGTGCTGAAAGAGCTGGTCAGTGAGTCACTGTATCCTTCCCACTACAGTGACCTGACCTAGCAAGTATTAATTCAGTTTCCTTTTTTGCTTTAAGCACCCAGTCCCTAAAGTTGGCAAGCAGAATTGTGTTGTGCAACCTCAGGTACAAGAACTAGCCATCTACATAAAAACACCAAGTTTTTCCCCCAGCTGAATTTCAGCTTTACTTACAGGTCTAAGCCCTGAGTTTTAAGGAGTCCATGCACTGGTGTCAGCACACTGACAGGAAAGGATTTTCCCGGGTTTTCAAACATCTCAGGATTCAAATCCAGAGCCATTTGCCAGAAGCAGCCAATCAGAGCTCTACCAAAGGAGAGAAGGGCAAGCAAGCCAGCCAAGCAGTAATAGTTGGGAGCCATCGTCAGCAGAACTTGGTATCAAGAGTTTTAGGGAGAAAGAAAGAGGTGGGAAGCCAGTTCTTGCCACTCAATTTGCACAGAATTTGGAAAAAGTTCACCCATTGGCAAACTCTCTCCCTCCCCATTATCATCAGGGTTAGTTATTAGTCAGTGAATGACCAGTTTCCAGGTGGTGAGTTTGAGGCTAACCCAGTGGTTAGAAGTCCTTGGACAAAAGAGATTTGACTCTAACAAGTTCTCACTGTATCTGCTACTCCATTTTATATAGAGTTCCGAAGGCTGTTATGAATGAAACAAAGCATTGTGAATGAAAAGTTAACCCAAAGGATATAAACCCAACCTGCACAGAACACTGCAGAAATGAATCTGTCAAAGCTTTCTAAATCAGTTCTGAAGTAGAGCCAGTCAGACCGTTTGAGCGGTGAGCTGAAGGAGTTAACGTGGCCTCATGGTCCTAAATCATGCTGGAGACCACTTGGCATGCAGGTCAGAAGCTCTCACAAAGCAGACCCTCTCCTGTCCTCCTTATTTGCCAAGCTCTAACATGGAAATCCTGCAACCAGCCGCTTTGCTCTCTATCATGTGCATCCCCGCTCAGACAAACCCCGTGGGTAATCAAACCACAGAGAACGCCAGTTGTATTTCCAGCCTGACTTTAAATATAAACTGAAATCCTTAATGCTTCACTGTGGCGCTTTTGACATCAGGGGCCACCATACGATAAATGCTGTCATTATCAGAATGGGCGCCTTGGGGTCCCCACTATCTACAGAGAGGAAGGGTTGGGCCACCCAGGATTATAATCAGAATCTCATTATTATCACCATTTACTGCAGAACAGAATCCAAGGTCTAGACAAGTCATCATGAAACCTTTGGAGAACTCCTTGAGGGGCCAAGTCTTCTCCCTATATATTGTATCAAATGGAACCCACTGCCCGAGTCACCAGTAATCACCGATTACTTAATACCTGGAATGTAGGCATAAA
The DNA here is from genome assembly GCF_000296735.1 of Chrysochloris asiatica. NCBI lineage: Eukaryota > Metazoa > Chordata > Mammalia > Afrosoricida > Chrysochloridae > Chrysochloris > Chrysochloris asiatica. Next base: position 37,838,926 of record NW_006408528.1, read on the forward strand.
TAGGCAGAGTCTCTTAGTCTATTTTTCTTGTGGTCTGACCTCTCCTGCCTCATCTCCTATGTACCCAAAGGGATATATCTCAAAGTCTGGAGACATTTCGAATTGTCACAAGTAGGGCGCAATGCCAGTGAGATCTAGTGGGTAGGGATGTTGACCAACGTCATATAATGCACAGGGCAGCCCCCCACAATAAAAAAGTATCCAGCTCAAAAATGTCCACAGTGCCAAATTTGACAAACCCAGCTGTGTATGACCCTCTCTCTGATTTGCTATCTTCACTCTAGCCATAAGACTTTTTAGTTTCTTGAATATTCTATATTGTCTCATACTTTTTGTACATGTTTCCTTTAACTCTACCCAACCCAGTTCTCATCTAGATAATTTCTAAGTTCATCCAATAGGTTCTAGCTTAAATAAACTTTCCTCAGGGAGGCCTGCCCTGAACCCCTAATCTAAATTAGAATACCCCTGCCAAACCCTCCAGCAGTAGTACCTCAATCTTCCCTTTCTGACCACTCACAGAAGTGGCCAGAGTTTTGAAATGTCCTTCCCTGCTAGGATGGAGGTACCCTGAGAGCAGAGAGGGCAGATGTACCTTTTCACTGCTATGTCCGCAGGACTTAACCCAGTGTGGACGTACTGTTGAGAGTTCACTAAATCTGTGTCAAAGGTACAAATAAAGTCAAGAAACCCGCTGTATTGGCTTTGTGTAGCTTCGAGTCAACTGTGACTCACAGCAACCCTATATGATAGAGCAGAATTGCCCCATGTGGTTTCCTAAATGGAAATCTTTATGGGAGCAGACTGCCAGGTACTTTTCTCCCTCAGAGTGGTTGGTGGATTAGAACTGCAGACTTTGATTAGCAGCTGAGCACTAAGCTGTTGAGCCAGTAAGGCTCCTTAAGGAAGCAGTAGGGGGTATACTAAAAACTAAACAAGACATCCAAAGGTTTAAATGACAATCCTCCTAGGCAAGAACTAAAAAGAGAACATGGACGTTCCTAATGAATGAAAATGGACGTCTCTAATATCAATGAGGAGTCGTGGTGTGGCGCTGTGGGTTAATGTGCCAGACTGCAAAGCTGTTTGAACTGCAAGGTCGGCAGTTCAAGCTCACCAGCTGCTCCTTGGAAACCCTATATAGGGTCGCTATGGGTAGGAACTGGCTCGATGCACTTAATAACAACAACAAGATGAATGAAAATGGTAAGATACTAGACAATATGTAGAGTATGCTATCATTGGTGTGGGTAAAAGAAGAAATTACATACATGCTTTTCCTTGAATGCACACAGAATGTCTTTGGGAGGATACCCAAGTAACTGGCTGGTAAACAGTGGCTACCTTTAAAGGAGGAAGTGGAGAGGATGGGGACAGGGGTGAGAGAGAGTGTTCACTGTATTCTCTTTTGAATTGTATAACATGTAGCCCATTATTACCTATTCAAAAACTAAAATAAACAGCACTGAAACAATTATATGTTGGTAAGTGTGTGTGTGTGTGTGTTCGTGGGTGGGCACATTTACATCTTGTAATCTGCTGCCGTGGAATTGACTCTGATTCACGGTGACCCCATGCATCACAGAGTAGAACTGCCCCCCGAGGGTTTTCTTGTCTGTAATTGTCATAGAAGCAGATTGCCAGATCTTTCTTCCAATGTGTCAGTGGGTAGGTTCCAACCAATATTTAGGTTAGTAGCTGAGATCATACTATTTGTATTAATTAACCAGGGATCCTACCTCTTCTAGAAGTAAAAAATCAACAATTCTCATAGAATGTCATGCAATGAGAACTTGCAACTGTAACTACTTGGGAGGTATTATCACATACAATGTTTCAAAGTATGCCCAACTGTGGAAATAACTTCCTGTTCTGGAGAAAATGCTGGTTATCTAGGCACTGGAGAACAGTTACCTTGTATGTGCAGACATTCCATTTAGAAAGGTTTATAATTTCAGAACTAGTTACAGAGGACTCCCCTCCGTCTCTCAGCTCTGCTGTTGTGGCATGGATGCTTCTTTCCCACTTTCCATCAATTGGGTGTAACTGTAAAACTTATTCACTGCCCCCTCCTATCCTGCTGGAGTCCTGGTGTGGCACTGTGGGTTAATGTGCTGGACTGTAAAGTTGATTTGAACTACAAGGTGGGCGGTTCAAGTTCACCAGTTGCTCCTTGGAAACCCTCGCTATGGGTCGGAACTGACTCAACGATATGTAACAACAACAATCCTGTTACCTCTGCTCTACCTTTTCATCTTCCCTCCCTACCACCTTTGGCCACTCCGTTTCTCCTGTCCTTCCATCCCAAAGAAGAGAAATGATAACAAAACACCAAAGTGAACAAATGTTGCTGCTTGTTAGCAAAAGGGGAGGAAGGTAAGTCTAATGGAGAAAGAAGTTGAAATTAATGGCAAAAATGAGGTTTATCTGTGTAATCAGTGGACTTCATGCCTTCCCATCTCCTATTAACATAGATAACAGAGTTGTCTGTGGAATGATAAAGGGAAACCATCTACAGATTCCCATAAATCTCTACAACTTGTCCACTTGTGCTGGCTTTTCTGACTTGGAGCCTAAGAATACTTGGTTCTTAGCAGGTCAGTTGCCACCTCTTCCCCCACAAGATGCTGCCTCTTAAACTTCCCATCAATACTCCTGTTCTCTCCTGTCCTGTCTTGGCCCAATTCCACCGGCCTCTCTTGAGAACAGCAAACTTATAGTCACAGCAAGGTCTTATTGGCCCCAGCAGTTTTCAAATCGGAAGCATTCATTTGATTTGCCTACATTAAATCAAAGGGAACATTAAAACATAAATAAGCATTTGAGGTGACAAGTGTAGACTTCCAAAATACCCAAGCAAGAATGATGGTACTTTATTTTCTCAAAGATGAGATAAAACATTTTATCAATCCTTTAAATTTTTTTCCAGTCCCAGAAGGGAGTCCTGGTATGGTGCTGTAGGATAAGCACTGGACTGCTAACAGAAAGTTCGGTAGTTCAAGTTCACTAGCTGCTCCTCAGAAACCCTATACAGGGTCTCTATGAGCCAGGAACCAACTCGATGGCACTTAACAATAATGATGACAAGTCCCCAGAAGGAGTCCTACTATGGAGCTATAGGATACACACTGGTTGCAAACTGCAAGTTCAATGGTTCAACCTCACCAGCTGCTCCTCAGAACCCTTAAACAGGGTCGCTCTGAGTCAGAACCAACTTAACGGCACTTAATAACAGTCCCCAGAAGAAGGCCTGGTATGATGCTGTAGGATAAGCACTGGAATGCTAACCACATGGTCGGCAGTGGTTCAAGCTCACCAAACACTCCTAGGAAATGCTATGATTTGGAACTGACTTGACGGTACTTAACAAGTCCTCAGAAAGAACTTTGTATATTCCTCTAGACCATAGGCCAAAAGATGCCCATATTACCCTCGATAAAACATATTAATAGTCACTTATTAAAAGTATTCCATTGAAAATACGTTTTTGTTATTAAGTGCCATCAAGTCAGTTCAAACTCATAGCAACCTTGCATAGGGTTTCTGAGGAGCAGCTGGTGAGTCTGAACTGCTGACCTTGTGTTTAGCAGTCCAGTGCTTATCCTATATCCCCCACACTAGGCCTCATTGAAAATATGTTGTTGTTGTTAAGTGCCATCAGAGCGGTTTCAACCCATAGCGACCTTGTATAGGGTTTCCAAAGAGCAGCTGATGAGCTTGAACTGCCCACTTTGCAGTTCAAACCGACTTCACAGTCCAGCGCCTTAACCCACAGCATAACACCAGGACCCCACTGAAAATAAAGGATCCATAAAAAGTAGTTTTTAAAAATCATTAGCTTTACAAACGATAAAAATGGTTTAAAAATACTCTAAATATGAAGCTTCTAACACAGTTTATCTATTCCCTGCTTCACTGATGAGTTAAATGTCTTAGTTAATAATAACAGTAAAGTTTTCTACAACAAGCTACATTAATAAATAAGAGTGACAACAGTAACAGGAATAAAATAAAGAATAAAAACAAACTTTCAATAAGCACTTACTGTGTGCTACTGCATTAGCTCAGTTAATCCTCACAGCGGCCCTGTTATTATATCCGTCTTAAGGACACTGAGCCACATGAACCAGGCTCCCGTATTTGTAAACTGGCATTCTTACCGAAAAAGTTCCCATGATGCCATTAGAAAAGGGGACCATTTTTCTAAATCACTGAGAGCTTATCCCAAATTTAAAAAGAGTCTTGAGATAAATTTACTAAGCTGGAGAGATAAAATTTGGTTAGTTGAGACAAATGGCCTTCCCTTGGAATTTTCTACCATAAACACATTTCACATCTTAGATTAGGCAAATAAGGTTTCTGGGAACTGGTCTTCTTAGGAAATCTGAAGCTGACTGATCCAAGTTGATGAAGGTCAACTCACTTACCAGTCTGAGGAACATGTTATGCAGGGGTTTGGGCTCACCCTCAGTTTCCTCAGAGACCTGAAGGCCACAGACCAATCAGAAATGACCTGCAGGAGTTTGGATTGTTCAGGATATGCTGGTGCATGATGTGTGGTGGTTGTTGCCACCAAAAGGTTATAAATTAAGGAAATAAACGAGGATAAAGCATGTTAAGATATTTTGGAAGTAAGAGCTTGATTTTTTTTCCCTTTTTTTCTTTTCAGTTTCTTTAAAAACCTGTCCCAACTCATCGCAACCCTGTATATCTTTTCTGGAGCAGAAAGCCTTATGTTTCACCCTTGGAATGACTTGTCTGAATTTCCCGGAGTGACTTGTAGATTCAAATAGATTCAAACTGCTGATCTTGCAGTTAGCATCCCAGCTCGTAGCCACTGCTCTACCAGGGCTCTAAATGTAAGTCCACACAAGAGAGAAGTTTTAGGCTTAGAGCCCTCAAATGGACCAAAGACGATACACAGTCCCTCCTCCTTACTTCACAGGTAGAGAATCAGTTCAGAGAAGGTAAATGACATCTTCAAGGTCACACATCGGGGCTTAAGAAGCATGGACTCAAAACCCTCTCTCTTGTTCTTTTCACAGTGTCACATGGCCCTGCATGCGCCCTATACACCTACATCCAAGCAGGGAATTAGCAACACCTTCTGAAACCAGGTTTTGGAAGGGAATGATGGTCTGCCAAAATTCTCTTGGCCATCTTTTTAGTTAATTCCAGATGAAATAATAATAGTGATGCAAAGACTTTATTACAGAGATTTCAAAGCATTCAGCTGACATTTCATACCTGATATAGGTAGAGAATCAAAGCAGTGAAAGGTTAAAGGAATGAAAAATGGGAAAGAAATGAAATTATGGCCACCAGATTATTGGAAAAGTCTGCAAGTCCTTCCTACGTCTTCTAGCTGTGACCATAGAAAAGCAGAAGGTGACATGATTCTTATTTCCTATTCCCAGCCGACCTTCCCTCCCTGAGCACAGTCTATAAAATATATCATATTGAAATCTGAATCGAATCCCTTCATTTCACAATTGGAATTCTGAAACTTATTTTATTCTTCTATCACTATACAAGCCCAATTTTCTTCTCAAGACGTGCTTATTTCTAACAGCATCACGGTAAAGCTACATTTGTACAGTCACACATTAGCCACCTTGTGTCTAGAGCGAAACATCCACTAACATGGGCCCACTCTGAGACCTTTGCATAACTCCACCAAGATGAATGGAACCAGCTTTTCTGGGGATCCTGGCAACCTAAAGCTCAGACACACATTCCAGGCTCAACCCTTAAATTCCATACCCATAGGGATACAAGTACGTAGTCTACACATATTTCATCCATAAGGAAAATTATGTGCATATACTAGAAAGTCTATGAGAACTGCTCACCCAAGTCTGCAACACCAGGCCCGTGAACAAAGAGATTTCAGCCTATACATGGCTATTTTGGTGAACTCAGCAATTGCATGTTACACTGAACAGTGGGTGTCCTTAATGCAAATGCATATAATTAGGAGCTAAATCTTTGTACCTTTACAGGACAAAGGACATAATAAGCAGGATGTACCGCGTGTGACTTCTGAGGAAAGGAGAGCTTTTCATTTTTCCTTAAAAGAATCCATTTCTCATGAGGCACAGGGAATCTGAGAACAAGAGTCTTTTGAAACAGAAGAGGAAGGAGGGAGCAGAACATGAGTTTTGTGTGTTATAGTCATAATCCATCACTCAGGCCTAAGTGCTGCCAATCCAGTGCTATACAATGACCTTTTTACTCAACCTTATTTTAAGGGTTTTCACGTCATCGTCTTTCGTGGAAGCCTTTCATTGCTGGTGGTCTGACAACTGAGCCCCACATGCTTTAAAGATCTCAAGAGTTTGTGAAGAAAAGAATCTCTAGTGACAGTTTCCGTTGCCAACGCACATGGCCATGTAGCACAAATAAGCTGCCACTTTAAGAAGTCCACTTGATATCATTCCCTTGTACATCCTAAAGATACATGTCAAGATCACACTAAGATATTTCGAGGCAAACATCTTTAGAATAAGATTTCATTCCCAATTAAAATGCTTAGCTAGAAGAAACACTGTGCTACAGAACTGTCCTTGTCCAAGCATTTTACCTTCCATGGGTTTTTGTTTGTTTGTTTTTTTGGTGGCAGGAGGTGGTTTCCCTATGGAAGTATAAGTTTTCCTCTCACTTAATGGTCAGAAAATGCTTGGGCACAGAAAGCTGACTGTCATAGGTGTCGGTCCACCAAATGAATTACATCTTTCTTTCTAAGCAGGGTTCAGCTGCCTTACAGGTTGACATCCATGTTATAAGTGAGACCATACTTTGACGTCTATTGGCCTTTTCCTCCACTCTTTTTCAGGTGAGTAACGTTCCTAATGCCTAGTAAAGTCTGAACTCTTTCAACACTTCCTACCAATCTCTTTCGCCCCTTGTGCCTTCCCCCCCATTCCCAATGCTTGGCAATCATGTTTACAAGACATCAGTTGGTGAACTACAATTCACGCAAATCCATCTACTTGCCTGATAGCAAGTAGCTTCTGGAGCTGCTCCATTTGAAGCCCACAGGCCAGTTACATATGGCAGACTTGTCAAATGGAATGGGCTATGATTTATTTATGATGAACATGTGTGTTCAATGTCCAGTTCCAGCAGGCTGTGGCTTCACTCTCACGTTTTGGTCTGGGATGGCCTATCTACTCACTGTGTCCCATTTAGGTACTGTTTTTCCATGCTGAGAAAACATAGATGGGTAACTGGCTGGGGGAAGCACCTACCCTACTCACCACACAATTTGTGAACAAATGCAAAGTGGATCAGATATGATTTGCTGGAAAGCTTTGTCAAGTACCATTGTTTTCAGTGGAGAGTAGAGAAGTAGCTGTTGAAATGACTGACCATGTGGGGTTCACTAAACTGCTGGGCATTTACCCACAAGGAACGTTGGGATGCTTGTGATGGGAGTCCCATCCCTCATTTCAGAGATTTTGACTCTCCACCATTTGGCAATGATGCTCTAAAGGAGAAGGACAGATACCATCAGAAGGTCCAAGTGTGGACTCCACAAAGTGCAGCAAACTTCTGCCTTCCAGAGTCTTCCCTCTCTACCCCCCAGTTGTATTTACACTTTGAAAGAAGTTAACATAAAGCTATAGTCACTTGGGTGTGCTCAATTTTTTGACAAGCCTTAGTCACTCAGTCCCCAGCTGAACAATTCACATTATATTCGAAATCTTGTGAAGATTCTGCCACACATGCTAACACTGAAATGCCAGTAGCTCCACTTACCTTCTTTATTAAGCCTCATAACCTCCCTGCTTTTTCCACCCTCTTTTCCAGCCTCTTCTAAATCTACATCTGCAGATGAAAAAGAAAAGGAAAAATGAAAATAAGGAAAAAAAAGGGGGGGAAAAAAAAGCCAAAGTCAAGGGGGGAAGGAGAGTGTTTATTTGCAAACAGATCGATATCAATACTGTATATGAATATCTTTCAAAATTTGACAATGCAACATTTTCTCCCAAGTCAGGGTTTCCATCTACCTGGCCCAGATAGGTACCAAAAAAACTATGCAAGCAGCAACAGTAGCCTTTTAAACAGAGACACCGTGGGGCTGCCTGTGAAAGCCCACCCCGCGGGCTGCCACGGGGATCCGGGCACAGACAGACAGACAGACAGCCCTGGCAGCCGGGCCTCTCTCTGTGCACTGATGATCTGTCTGTGTGTGTATTTATTTAGAGAGAGAGGGAGAAGCATGGAGGACACCGGGGGCCACTCTCTCTCTCATACACACACTTTTTCCCAGTGGCTCTAGGTGAATGGAAAGGTTACAGGATAATAAAAGGAGGAGGAGGCGGTGGGGTTCTTACTGTCGGAGCAGTGTAATTTGGCGGCGTCGATCCAGGAGGACCAGGGTTTGCCCAGAAACGCCTCCGGACTGGGCACTTTGCGATCCAGTGTCGCCATTGCTCTTCCTTCTTGTTGCTTTTTCCCTGTTCCTTCGGCAGCAGCAGCCGAGAGACACGGGATTCGAGAACGCTCCGACGTCATCTTCGGAACGTTCCGACATTGAGTGTTCTGAAAGGGGGAGGGAGGAGGGAGGCGGAGGGGGCGGAGAGAGAGCAGGGGGAGGGGCCGCGGGCGGGCACCCGGAGCCGGCTCGGCTCGC
>NW_006408528.1:37847795-37868397 GCF_000296735.1 Chrysochloris asiatica
GGGGCGGGGCGTGGGCTGCGCCGGGAGGGCGGGAAGGTGGTCTCGCTCTCCGAGTTGCAGCTTGAGGATAGAAAGTTTTTGCATGCCAGCCCTTCCTCCCCGGGTCCCTGTCGCTCACGGTGAGGCTTCCCTGCGGGCACCCGAAAGGCTTAATGGGGAAGAGCCGAGCAGATGTGCACCTCACCGCCACCACCCCGAGCCAGGGAGGGGACACTGGTGACCTCACCTTCCAGCCACCACCACCTTGAACCTCTTTTCTGGTTCATGATGGACCTTGGACCATGGAGAATCTGCGCTGTCTCTGGGAGCTGAACCCGTTGGGCAGGTGGAAGTGGTTTTAAAAAGCAGGTGAGTTTGGAGCGAGAGGAACTGCCTTCACATCTCAGGCTGCGGGGCGTGCAAAGCGCAAAACTCAGGGCTAAGCGCCCCTCGCCTCCTCACCCAATCTGCGCAGACTTTGCTCCAGGTTCTTCGCAGCGGCGGTGCGAACTTGGTCTCGGAAGAGGATGGTAGCAGGCCCAGAACCTCGAGCACTTTGCAGGAAGCGATGGCATGGTTACTGCTCTCCCTACCTGGAGAGGAAGGTGGCCCGAATTAGCGGATACAACTGTGGCAGAGAATCTGATTTGCTTTAGGTTTAACTGCGCCAGCCAGCTAGACTGGAAGTGTTCAATTTTCTCTAGATTTTGGAAGTTTCCATGCTTCGAGATTTCCTTCTACTTAGGAGTAAACAACATAGGCCTTACACCGTTTTTGGATGTTTCTTTCCTTCTATTTTAAATCTCTTATATCTACTGGGATTTACCTAAAATATAAGGATCCCTAGTGGCACAGTGGTGAGTAGTTGGGACCCACCAACCTCTCCGTGGGAGAAAAAGACCTGGTGTTAATCTACTCCTGTACCAAACCCACTGCTGTGGTTCCCACTCCTACTGACCCTATAGAACTGTCCCACAGCGTTTCAACGTCTTTAATCTTTATGGAAACAGACTGCCACCCCTTTCTGTCGTGGACAAACCACAGGCCTTAAAGGTTAGGATAGGAAGCCCTGTGAGGCAGTTCTGCGCTGTCATGTGAGATCGCTGTGAGTTGCAATTGACTAGATGGCACACCGCAACAGTAGCCTAAAATATGTAGACAGCCCTTCCCAATCAGTATGCGTTTCCTCTAGTTCCCTAGCAATCTTTCGAAACTGAGCACAGGGATTTGAAATAGCTCTGTGCTGTGTGATTTCTGCCCTGGCTATGTCATCTAATGTGCCCCTCCTAGCAGGGAGTGCTGTACCACAGAGTGGGTTAGAATGAGGAGATAAAGGACCTCTAGATTTGTCTACTGTTAGGATATTTGTGTTGAATGAGCTTGTTTTTACCTGAACCAGATACATTTAATTTGCCTTTGCTGCCTTTGGAAGGATTCCTGCATAGATAAGATGTCCATGGGTGGGGAATTCCTGTCTTAAGGATTGGTGGCGTTGTTGTTGTTGTTGTTAAGTACTGTGGAGTTGGTTTCCGAGGCTATAAATCTTTATGGGAGTAGAACGTGTCTCATCTTTCTCCTGCAGAACCGCTGGTAGTTTCCAACTGCTGACCTTGACGTTGGCAGCCGGACTTGTAACCACTACGCTACCAGCGCTCCTTTATTATTTATTTATTGACTTTTTAATGACATGCTAGACTCTGTGTGACATTTCCATCCATACATTCTTTTATTTTAGCAATCACTGTCATGGGCCAGCCACCCCAAGAGCAAGAGAGAAAGATAAAAGAGACCCAACCCTCAGGGAAGTGTGGTATCTGCAAAAGAAGGAAGGTGTGTGTCCCTTATCAACTCCTTGGGAAAACAAGACATGTGTGACATGACTGGTCAGGGCTGTAACTGCTCAGAGGAGGCCCTGACATCTAGACTGTGGAGCGATCAGAACACATGGCACAGGAGAGATGGACCTCTGCATCTGAAAGACTGAGAAGGATTTATAATGGAAGGTGAAGACTGGTCTTGTTGAGGGATAGGGAGTAATGGTGTTAGCGGAGGCTTCAAGCTCAGCATAAGTATATTGGGGTGTTGAGCATGATCTACTTGGGATGGTGGATTGGAGATGATGGGTTCAAGTAGTCAGGCCTGGGTCAAATGATAGAAGGCATTGATTGGCAGCCTGCACAAGTGTGGATTTTGTTGATAGTTGGGAGCCACCAGAGGACTCTGTGTAGCACATGGATAAATTGGAAGTGTGATTTAAGAAGGTTACACTGACTATGGTGTTTTGGACATAACTGGAGGGTGTTGTTGTTGTTGTTGTTAAGTGCTGTTGAGTCAGTTCCGACCCATAGCGACCTGTACAGGGTTTCTGAGGCTATAAACCTTTACAGGAGCAGAAGTTGTTGTTGTTAAGTGCCGTCGAGTCGGTTCCGACCCATAGCGACCTGTACAGGGTTTCTGAGGCTATAAACCTTTACAGGAGCAGAAGTTGTTGTTGTTAAGTGCCGTCGAGTCGGTTCCGACCCATAGCGACCCTGTACAGGGTTTCCGAGGGTGTAAATCTTTACGGGAGTAGAAAGCCTCATCTTTCTCCCGCGGAGCGGCTGGTAGTTTCGAACCGCTGACCTTAAGGTTCGCAGCCCGATTCGTAACCACTACGCTACCAGAGCTGAAAGCCTCATCTTTCTCCCGTGGAACAGCTGGTAGTTTCGAACTGCTGACTGTGAGATTGGCAGCCCGATTCATAACCACTATGCTACTAGAGCTCTTTGAGCAACTGGAGGATGTGAGCTAGTTAAAAAGGAAAACCAGTTACTGTTGAATTAGTTCAAACTCATGGCAACACTCTATGTCGGAGTAGAACTGAGTTCCACAGGCTTTTCAATAACTGTTCCCAAGCCTTTCTTTCAAGGCACTGTGTGGTGCATTCAGTTAACAGACAAGCCTGTTGGCCATTTGTGCCACCCAGGAGCTCCAGTTAGAAGAGTGTTGTTGAGTGCCGTCAAGTTGGTTCCGACTCAAAGAGTTTCCAAGGAGTGGCTGGTGGTCCTTGCAGTCCAGTGCTTTATCCTATAGCGCCACACCAGGACTCTAGTTAGAAAAGTTGTTGTTGTTAAGTGCCATCGAGTCGGTTCCGACCCATAGCTACCCTGTACAAGGTTTCCGAGGAGCAGCTGGTGAGCTTGTACCACCGATCTTGCAGTTGAAACAGCTTTGCAGTCTGGTGCATTAACCCACAGCACCACACCAGGACTCCAGTTAGAAAAGTAGCCCTGGAATAGTCAAGGTGTAAAGAAATGAAGGCCTGCACTTAGGTAGTGCCCTGCATGAGAAGAAGAGAGAACAGGTATATCAGAAACGCTTAAGAAGAAAGTCACTCTTCAGAGGATATGTTGTTTGGCTATATATTGGGTGGGGAGAGAGAGCAAGTTCAAGTTCAGAGGCATAATTCGATGCTGGAACATTTTCCTTCCCCTTTGCTTTCCTATTCCTCCACTCATTACCTATTTGGGCATTTATGCCTTTCTTGCTGTGCATGCAAGGGAAGGTATAGTAAGTAAGTAGTGTCTATTTAAGGTGGCCCCTGATCATCTCCAGCTCCCAGTATCCATGCCTCTGTGTAATTCCCTACTCCAAGTGTAGAATGGATGCAATAGACTTGCTTCTAACAAATAGAATCTGACAAAGTTGATGGGATATCAATTCTGAGGTTCCGTTACAAAAAGACTATGATGTATTTGTTTCTCTCTTGTGCTCTCATCTCCTTTGAAGCCCGCCAGCTGCCACGTGGTAAGCTGCTCTCTGGAGAGATCCATGTGGCACATGGGGCTGAGAAAAGGCTTCCTTCTAGCCAGTAGCCAGTGAGAAACGGAGTCCTGTCAACAGCCAATTGAGTGAGCCTGCAAATTCATATTCCTGCAGTTGAGCTTTCAGGTGAAACCACAGCCTTGGCCTACACCTCTTTACAACCTTGTGAGAGATCTTGAGGCAGAGCTACCCAGCTGCACCATGCCTGCATTCCTGACCCACATAAACTGTGAGCTAATTGATGTTTGTTTGTTGTTTTCAGTTGTTGCATTTGGTGTAACTTGTTATGCAGTAACTGAACTAATAAGGAATGATTTGGGTATATGGTGATTGGACAAAAAACTTACCAGAAAAATAAGTTTAACAAAGGAAAAGTCCAAGCAGAGTTCTCTTATTCCTCTTTTGAGTCTCCTGTGAATTGTCTATCATCCCTCTCAATTATTTTTGCCACAGGAGTATCTTCTACACTCTGGGTTTTGCAATTTATCCCCTGGGTACACAGGGTTTTGTTTGTTTGTTTGTGTGTGTATGAGATAAAAGATACAACAAAACATGAGACATTCTAACCATACAGTTCAGCAACATTAATTATATTACCCATGTTGTGCAACCATCACTCCGGGTTTCATTCATTTCCATTATGTTTCATCACCTAAACTGAAACTCAGGTACGTAGGTCTCCTGTTATTTGAATTCAGTCCCTGCTTTATAGAAAGTTATGATTGAACTGTTGGAAACAGACCTTTATTAGTAGTGACAACTGTTCTCCTCCAGGTGTGTGATGATGGGACTCTAGCCCAGTTACTTGGAGTCAGAGATTTGAACTACTGTAATTCTCTTTTCTCTCTTGGGAACCACTATAAACCATTAAAAAGAATAAATAAAGGTAGCATAGCACTCTGAAAGAAGTACTGATGGCCCTATAGTTAGAGAGCTCGGCTGCTAATCACAAAGTTGGTAGTTCAAACCCACCAGCTATTCCTCAGGAGAAAGATTCAGCAGTATTTTTCCATAAAGGTTTGCAATCTTGGAAACCATTTGGGGCAGTTCTACTCTGCCCTAAAAGGGTTTTATAAGTCGGAATTGATTTGACAGCAGTGGGTTGGGTTGGGTTTCCTTTGGGTATCATCATCCTAGAGGTCCAGTTGTTAAATACTCAGTTGCTAGTCCAAAGACCGGCACTTCAAACCCACCTCGTGGCTCTGCAGAAAAAAGACCTGGGAATCTGCTTATGCAAAGATTACGGTCAAGAAAAACCTATGTGGTAGACTCTGTCACTGGGGTTGCTATGATCTGCAACCAACTTCATGATACCCAACCACATGAGAAACCAGGTACCTCAGTTACAGGGAAATCAGGGGAGAGCACCATATTTGATTATTAGCACACTCTCTCGCCTCTGAGGTCTCTGAAGTAGGAGTTACTGTACAGGACTTTGAAGGTGGTATGAGAGCTTAAGAAGTAGGATTCTCTTCTAACTGGTAGGATTTTACTTTGTAGCACAGTAAAGTATAGGCTAGAGTAGAAATGTGTTCTAGCATCTCAAAGAGTTTAGACACAGCGTCTATTGACCTGATAATCAGAACATATATACAGTATTACTATTAGAGTGACAAGAGTATAATTGTAGAGGTTTGACTCTAAGTCTCCTACAGTTTCTTCACTGACAATATAGTAATACCAACTGGTGAAATTGTAGCTCACCTATGACTTTCAAAGTATGGATAACATGGTTGTCAATCATATTGTACAGATGGGAGCCACAGAATAAAGAATGCATTGTTCATTAACTACTAGATTTTTACTTTTGATGGTAGGTGAAAATTGAGGTCATTTGGCAGTGGTATTCTGGTCAGTGTGGTACAAATATTTGTATACAGCTAAAGCCCTAAGATGAAATCAATAACGCAAAGGCTGGAATTCCTATTTTCCTTCCCATGTATTTTTATATGCATGCCTTTAGTTATGTGTCAACATAAGTACATATGGCAAATTTATTGCAGATTTGAATTCCTTTTAGTAGTAAAGAGTTACAAATACTGTTAGTGGCAACGAGAATCTTAGACATTCTGGGTAGGAACAAAGTGACCTGCAGAACAGTAATAGAAAGACTGTTAGTATAATGTCTATGTAATAAAACCTTCTAGCAAAGACATAACACCTTCTTTCCTTCGTGATGAATGTTTAGGAAGATAAAAGGGATCTAAATATTTTCATTGTTTCATTATTTTCTTCAGAAAAATGACCGAGTTGCTGGTTTAATTAAAAAAGAGAGTCTCCCATACACCGAATAAAGAGATGAGTTCAACACAGATGACAATGGGAAATAGCTGTTTAATTTGAAGAGCGCCCGGGTCTGTAGAAATGTGCCTCTAATGTGCATGATGATACATGTGCTGTCCCACCATGTTATTGAAAAGAAGAGGAGGGAATATTAGCACTTTCATTTAAAGATATTAAACTCCTGCTAGGATTGAGGTGCTGGGTATCCACCCTACTTCCTACCTAGACTGTTGTTGGAAGTTACCTGGAGGAGGGAGGAGAAAATGACATAATCCATTAAAATGAGGCATCCCCGGAATCGTTTGATGTTCTTTGCGTTAATTGAATCCATCTATCCCATCTGCCACTCTTCTCTCTAAACATATTTCCCTAACCCATTCTTTCGGGGGGAATTTGTTACATACGTTGTTACCTTTTATAAAACCTTTTGGCATCTGGAAGGCAGGTGTGTCATCTACTCTGCCTTGTTAGACAACTCTGCCTGCCTTGTCCTCTGCCCCATCACATATTTTTGGATTAAAAACAGGACTGGGCTAAAAGGCCCTCAGTAGCAATGAGAGTGGGGAGGAAAATGGGAATTCCAGGCTTTTGGTTATCGATTTCAGGTTAGGGCCTTAGCCATATGCAAGGTCTGGGAGACCCTGCCCTGTGGCTAGCTACTGTCCCTCCTCAGGAGAAAAGAGAAGTTTTTCTTCGCCCTGTTCTACAAATCGCTTTTGACCGTTAAATATAAATAAATAACAAATTAAAAATGAACATACATTTAAGTGGAGTTAAGCCACACTCACCCTTCCCATCTCACCATTTAATGTGGTTGGAGGAGCAGCCCAGAGCTGACCTGTAACTGAAGATGTAAATTAGAATTGCCCTTCAGCCCACTGCATGAATCCCTTCCGTTATCTAAGTGAACCTCCATTTCCTAAGGCTCCACTCAGATTGTGCTGAAGGGTAGATGAGATTTTGTGTATTGAGCCCCCAGCACTGGGCCTAGCAGCCATTCAGTGGACAACCAGAGTTACTATACTACTTGAAACAAGCAGCTTCCAGTCAGAAAAACAATGACTCTTCTGACCTTAAGGGTGGCTCATATGGTTGCCTTTGCATGGAGCTGTGCCCTTGCCTCAATTGTATGGAGACCTTGGCCTCAAATTTCATTCAAAAAGACCTCCAAAAAACCCCGAAACACCAAGCAAATTGCTGGTGAGTCAATTCCGACTCAGAAACCCTATAGGCCAGACAGAGTAGCATTGCTCCATAGGGTTCCCAAGACTGTGAATCTTTATGGAACTTCACTGCAAAATGAACAGGGAAAACACCCCTTTGTTTAGGGGAGCCCCTGTAAGACCTTTTTGTTATGCAAAGGAACTGAAAACCCAGCTGTCTTCAACTCCCCCCCCACCCACAGTGTAAATACTTGTCTTAATTAATACCCAACATACTAAGGTCTCTGCAAATAATTTTCTTTAGGAAATTTTATTTCTTTTATTTTATAAAAGAAACATTATTTAAGTCACATGTGAACTTGTTATCATCAAGAGATTTTAAAACAATAGAGGGGGAATTTTTCTTCAAATATCCTCTTCAAACCTGATCCCCTCTTCTCCCCTAAGTTGACAGGCTGTTTTATCATATAATTTTTTATGCATTTACCTACCATGTATGCCTGTCATTCATTATAGGTGGAGATGATACTGCTTTGTGTATTTTTGTTTTTGCTATTTTTAAAAGAAATATGAATAGCATCATTTTTAGACATTTTCTCCAACTTCCTTTTTTCATTCAACAATATGTCTTAAACACATGTTATTATATGTCTGTAAAAAGGGCTTGGAGGTGGCGTCAGACCTCCTCTGGATTCACAAAGGGGGAAGGAGAATCAAACCTAATAGCTGGAGGCCAGTTCCTAAGGAGGCTGAGGGCAGACCTTCCTTCACCCTCCACCCTCCTTACCAATTCGGACACCAACCTTCCTTCCCACAGCACTCTCTACTTCTCAGCTGGGTTTACTAATTTATTACAGTGGCCACACCTCACAGATCATACTCACTAATTGGATTAGAAATGTTCAAGACACAGTTCTTGGGCCAGGGCTGCCTCTTCTCATCCATGTCTGCAGTGAGGCCTCTCTCTGATCCTCAACTCCTTTGCTGCTCAGACAATGTTACAAAGCTCCTCTAGGGCTTCTGATAAATGCCCAAAGGGCAAAAGCCTCAGCCAGAAGGTGGTCGGCTCTAGCACTGCAAGCCAGCAAACCTAGCTCTCCCAGTTAAATGCCTGGAGAACCCCATTCTGCAAGTGATCCTCCTGCCCAAAGTCACACAGCTTAACTTGCTGTGTGGGTTTGGAAGCCCACCACTCTGATGGTCTGGCTCTTGATTCTACTGCTTCCACTCCTCTGATGTCCCAGTTCTCTATCTCATGCAAAGGACACACTCTACTCCTAGGTCTTCTTCGTTAATGGCAGTGAGATTTGCCCTTCTGCTTCTGAGGTGGCTCCTTTTATACCCACAGGATGGCAAAACTGACCAATTCCACATTTTTATAATCACAATGAACCCTGTTAACAATCACAGATAACGAAATATTATAATCCTACCAGCATCTACACATCTCTTCTCTTACCCACATGCATCAGGGAAAGACATCTGAATGGTCCCACTCAGTTGTTTGTGAGGGTCACAAAAACCATGGCTAGATCGACAGAGGACCTAAGTATAGTGCATGGGGAGGAGATACTCTCTTCAACAGATGGTGCTGGCAGAATTGGAAAGTGATATGCAAAAGACTGAAACAAGACCTTCACCTCATGCCTTATACAAAAAGCAATTTAGCATGGATTAAAGACCTAAATGTGAATCCCAAAATTATAAAGGCCATCAATGAAAAAATTGGGACAAATTTGAGGGCTCTAATGCAGGGCACACACAGACTACCAAACATTGTAAAAATTACACAAACGAAAGTAGACAAAATAGATGATTGGGACATACTAAAAATTAAAAATTTATGTGAATCAAAAGACTTCAACAAAAGAGTAAAAAGGGAGCCCACAAAACAGGAAAAAATCTTTTGCAATGATGCATCCAACAAGGAACTAATTTCTAAAATATATAGGAAACTATAACACTTCTATAAGAAAAAGACATAACCCAATTTAAAAAATGGGCATAGGACATGAACAGACACTTCACCAAGGAGGAGATTCAGGCACCCAACAAACATATGAAGAAATGTTCATGATCACTAGCCATTAGATGCAAATAAAACAACAATGAGATACCATCCTTCACCATCAATAACAGTGAAGATCAAAAAAGTAGAGCATAATAAATGCTGGAGAGGATGTGGAGAGACTGGGACCCTCCTACATTGCTGGTGGGATTGCAGAACAGTCCAACCACTCAGGAAAACAGTATGGCACTTCCTCAGAAAGTTAGAAATAGAAATACCTTATGATCCAGTTCCAGAGGGTACAGGGGAAGGTAGAATCTCCACTGAGTGGTATCCAACTTGTCTGAACGGAGCTGGTGAAAGGAGATGGGAATAAGACTCTTGTGATACAATAGCAAATAATTACTATCAAGACTGATTATGAGTATTGCAAATGTAAAGGTAGACATTTTGTAGCAAAAGGAGGAGAGTGGTTGACTTTGAAGTTCAGGAGCAGAGGGCCCTGGGACCATTAAGGGAGAAGAGCGGAGTGTGGTACCCTATCCAGAGAAGCAGTGATGCCAGAGATGGAGGCAGAGACGATGACGTGGAGAGATGGAGCGGCTGGGGACCCTGGACTCAGGGAGGGAGAGGGGCTGTGTGCTGACGACCAGGGGGCGGGTTTTCAGGGTGTGCCCTTTGGTTGTTTAAATGGTTGTATATTACTGAGCGCTATGGTGTACATCCAAAAAAAAAAAAAAATCAACAAAGAGAAGGAATGGAAGCAAATGCAATTGAATGATGATGCATGGAGGGGATTGTAATCATTGCAATGAAATGAAATACGATAGGATGAATGTAAAGCTGGTGTTCTCCCATGTAAACAAACTATTACCCAATTCACAAGAAAAAAAAAACAAAAACTGGCTAGAAGAGACATACTGCACCATAATGTCATTATATATGGAAGTACATTTATTTTAACTGCTGCATAATATTCTTTAAATGTTATAGAATTGTTTGACCTGTTTATTCTTTTATTATTGTTTTGTGCCATTGAATCAATTCCAACTCATCGTGACCCAATATGACAGAGTAGACTGCCTCATAGGTATCTCCGGGCTGTAATCTTTACGGGAAGGAGCTCTGTGGTACCGTGGTTAAAGTGTTCAGCTACTAACTGAAATATTGGCAGTGTGAATCCACCAGCTACTGAGTGGGAGAAAACTGGGGCCGTCTGTTTCCATAAAGATTTACAGTGTTAGAAACCCTATGGGGCCGTGGGACAGTTACTCTGCTATGGGGTGGAATTGACTCCATGGCAGTGAGAAATGTCAGCAGGAACAGATTGCCAGGTCTTGTCTTCTGCATTACCACTGGTGAGTTTGAACCTCTGACCTTTCAGTTTGCAGCCATTTGCTTAACCGCTGTGCCATCAAAACTCCTTATTCTCTTACTGATGGGTATTTTAAGTTTCTACTTGACAAATGATAATTTAGTCAACATCTTTTATTCTTATATATGGCTCCTTGGACTCATGATGGAGTATTTCTACCCAGAAGTAGAATTACTGGCTATCTGCAATTTTTATTTTAATTGATTCTATGGAATTGTTTTCTGAAGTGCAACTAATGTATGCTCCTGCTAGCAGTATAGGACTGTGTCCATTTCCTCATGCCAAAATTCATGCCGGACTTTTTCAAACATTGTGGTATTTGCCAGTATGAGGGGGCGTCCAAGAGTTCGTGGAAAATGAAATTAACTGATAATGGAATTTTCCTTGAGCTTTTTGAAGCCCCCTCATATTATGAATAAAACATATCTTCTTTAATTTGTACTTCTCTCATTTCAAGTGTATTTTTGCACATTTTTTGTGTTCATTACATTTTCAGTCTATAAATTTACTGTATCTTTTGATGATTTGTTACTGGTATTTAAAAATTTTTAAATTGATTTATAGGGATTCTTTATAGATGCTAGATTTAAATCTTTTATTTTATAAGCTTACTTTTTTTCCAATTTGTTGCTTTTCTTCTTTTGACATTGTTTACAGTATTTTTTCATATAATTTTTTTTCTATTTAAATTTGGATGTAGTCTGATTTGGTGTTTTTAGAGCTCTTTTTCTTAAGATTTTCACTTCTCCAAGGTCATAAAATCTTTTCTTATATTTTTCTCTTTATAGGTTTTTGTTTTCACATTTAGCTTTCTAATCCATGTGGCATTTTGTGGTTAATGATGTGAGGTAAAATATTAATTTCGATTTTTCCCCAAACAGCCATTGGCCTCAACACTGCATATTGAAGAGTTTATCTTTTCTGTAGAGATTTATTATATATTCACTTCCCAACTAGGTGGGTTTATTTCTGAGCTCTCTCTCCGTTCCATCACTTGAATCATCTTTTCCTGTACTAGTTCCACAGTTTTAATTATTCATGTTTGACAACATTTTCCTGTTCGTTAGTGGGGCGGGAAATTCCACTATGGATCAGTCCTGGTGGCTTAATAATTGAGCTTTCAGCTGACAAATGAGAGGATGGCAATTTGAACCCACCCAGCAGTTCTGTGAAAGAACGATATGGAGATTATTGTTGTTTGAAAACCCTATGGGGCACATTTGTGGTGTCATATGGGATTGTTATAAGTCAAAATTGATTCAATGATACCTAATAGCAACATCTATAAAAAAGGGACCGTGGTGTTTCTGTGAATTCTTACCTTCCAAACAGTACAGGAGACCTGGGTTCAGTTTTGAACTAGTGCACTTCATGGGTGGTGGTTGCTGTTAAGTGCCATTGAGTTGGTTCCAACTCATAGTGACTTTGTATAGGGCTTATCTTTGCAGGAGCAGAAAGCTTCATTTTTCTCCCACGGAGCAGCTGGTGGGCTCAAACTGAGGACCTCGTGATTTGCAATCTAGAATGGATGTGAATACTTGCATGTGCCAGTCATCCCTAGAAGGAGAAAATCGAGTCACTGACAGAGGCTGAAGAAGACAGGAGTGGGAGGACAGAGGCTGGGGCCATTGACTTTCCTTGAGAAGAGAGGCCTGAGGGGAAAGGAAATTATCCTTGTAGGCTGGGAATCCAGCCAGGTAGTGTCCAGTAAGGGAACCTGTTTGGGACTGATAGCTATGGAATCGTTTGAGCCCAGTCTACAGTTACAAGGTTTTCTGTGTTATAAATACTTTCTCTAAACTGTTTTAAAAACCTGGTCTTTGTTGTTGTGCTAGGGGAAATGATGTTATGAGCTGTGCGTACCTGTGTAGGAGCCATAGTGGTAAGGCTGCAAGTTGCTGGCTCTGTGTAAGACCTGTCTGGTAACAGCACCATTTTTCAGAAGAAAGCTGGCAGTCCCGGGGCTCAGAGTGAAGAGGGGCTGTGTAGGTTGTGATGTCTCCAGTTGGCCCTACCATCACTAACACTTTTTCTCTACCCCAACTTCAAATAAGGAGGAAATCCTGGAGTTTTAAAAATGCATTTCATTTATTTATGTGACAGGAAATAGAAGCCTCGAGCCTTTAAAACCCCACATAATAGAGGCAATACTCAAAGTCTAGGTCTCCACTGTTTGCAGGTTAACTTGCTCATAGATGACCATTTCTCAAAAATGATGCCAAGACTATACATCTAAATTTCCGTGTAGGCCAGTATTTGTCAACTGGAGGAATTGTACCCTACAGAGTAGGATATTTAGCAGTGTTTGAAAACGTTTTGTTGTTTGTTTTTGCTTACCAAAACTCAAGGGTTGTGGTGGGGGTGGGAGGGATAGCGGGCGAAGTACTAGTGGCATCTAGTGGGCAGAGGCCAGGGTACTTTTAAATATCCTATAATAGGCACTGACACTTGCTCTCCAACATAGAGATGCTAAAGCAAATGGAAGAAATGAGATACAAGAGCTGAACAGAAAATTTCAAAGGTCAGCTCGAGAAGACAAAGACAAGTATTACAACAAAATGTGCAAAGATCTGGAGTCAGAAACCAAAGAGGAAGAACATGCTCAGCATTTCTCAAGCTGGGGGAACTGAAAAAAAAAAATTCAAGCCTTGACTTTTGTTATTGAAGGATTCTCTGGGCAAATTATTGAATGATGCAGAATAAGATGGAAGGAATACAGAGTCACTGTACCAAAAGGAAATGGTTGATGTTCAGCCATTTCAAGAGGTAGCATATGATACAGAGTCAATGATACTGCAGGAGGAAGTCCAAGGTGCATTGAAGGAATTGACAAAGAACAAGGCACCAGGAATTGATGGAATAAAAATTGAAATCTTTCAAGAAAGTGAGGTGGCACTGGAGGCACTCACTCATCTCCGCCAAGAAATTTGGAAGACAACTATCTGGCCGACTGATTGAAAGAGGTCTGTATCTGTGCCCATTCCAAAGAGAAATCATCAAAACAGTATCTTTGATATTCCTTGCGAGTCAAGTTTTACTAAAGGTAATACAGAAATGTCTGCAAGTATGCATTGACAGAGAACTTCCAGAGGTTCAAGCTGGATTCAGAAGAGGACGTGGAATGAGGGATATCATTGCTCATGTCCAATGGATCTTGGCTGAAAGCAGAGAATACCAGAAAGATGTTTACCTGTGCTTTATTGACTACAGAAACACTTTTGATTGTGTGGATCATGACAAGCTATGGACAACATTGCAAAGTATGAGTATTCCGGAACACTTAATTGTGCTCATGAGGAATCTTGTACATGGACCAAGAGGCAGTTGTATGACCAGAATGTGGGAACACTGAATGTTTTAAAATTAAGAAAGGTGTGTGACAGGGTTGTATTCTTTCACCATACTTATTCAAACTGTGTGCTGAGCAAGTAAGCCAAGGAGCTGGGTTATATGAAGAAAAATGTGGCATCAGAATTGGAGGAAGACTCATTAACAACCTGTGACATGCAGATGATACAACCTTGCTTGCTGAAAGTGAAGAGGACTTGAAACATTTACATTTGAAGATCAAAGAGCACAGCCTTTGGTATGGATTGCATCTCAATGTAAAAAAAAAAAAAATCCTCACCACTGGACCAATAAACAACATTCTTATCAACGGAGAAAAGATTGAAGTTGTCAAGGACTTCATTCTTCTTGGATCAACTATCAACACTCATGGAAGCAGCAGTCAAGAAATCAAAGGACGTATTGTATTAGGCAAATCTGCCGCACAGGAACTTTTTAAAGTGTTGAAGACCAACGATGTCAGCTTGAAGACTAAGGTGCACCTGACCTAAGCCATGGTATTTTCAAAAATTGCATATGCATGTGAAAGCTGGGTAGTGAATAAAGAAGACCATAGAAGAATTGATGCATTTGAGTTATGGTGTTGGAGGAGAATATTGAAAGCGCCATGGTCTACTAAAAGAACTAACAGATCTGTTTTGGAAGAAGTGCAGCCAGAGTGCTCCTTGGAGGCCAGCATGGCCAAACTTCGTCTCTCATACTTTGGGCATATGGTTGGGAAGGACAAGTTGCTGGAGAAAGATATCATGTTTGGTAAGATGAAGGGTCAGAGAAAAAGAGGAAGACCCCCAACAAGATGGATTGACAAAGTGGCAGCATCAATGGGCTCAAGCATGGCAAAAATAGTGAGGTTGGCCCAGGATCTGGTGTGTTTCGTTCTGTTGCACATAGGGTCACTATGAGTCGGTATCAACTCAATGGCACGTAACAACAACAACATAGTATGCAGGGCCACCTCCTGGAGCAAAGAACTATCTAATCCAAAATGGTAGTGCCGAGATTGAGAAACCCTGATGTAGACTAATTAATTTCAGATTTTCTTTCTCATTTCCAGAGAATGAGCTCCAAAACTAGTCAACTAGTTTGCCATTGTGGGCTTCTTGGATAATACAGAGATATAGCAAGAGAGTCAGGGCTGTGAGATCCCTCATTGCTATTAGAAAAACCCAAGGTCTTTTCACTGCCATATGCGAAAACCCATACTGCATTATTGGTTGAGTACTATCTGCAGACCAAAGACAACATAAGCTCTCTATGTTATAGATATAATCAGTAGATGATCATCAAGTAATGTCATTTTCTCTGCGCTGACTAATTGACAGAATGCTGCTTCCTACTCCTGTGGAAAGTTTGTCAGTACTATGCTAGGTGACTCTTATTATTCCCAATTTATAGATGAGCAAATTGAGGCTCAGAGGTAAAGCAAAACAGCATGGCTCACTCCCACTGGTTTTGGTTGGTTGGTGGATTTCCTTTTCTTTCTTTTATAACATAAATTAATTCCTTTATTACAGGCTAGAACTATTTCAAATGGTGGAGCTGCTATTGATCATTCAGTTATTTCAGTTTTCGGGCCTTTTCTGTGACTGTAGAAGTAGTGGTGTAGGTCCAGGCTCCTGTTTGCTGGCAGGAACCACAGTTCCAGGTATATTGGTTTTGCTGCAGAAGGATCAAGTACACATGCTGACTGCTTTCAATTCTCTCTGCCCTTTTCCTAGAGAGACACCATAACGGGTTCTGTGCTTATTAGTGAGTCCACCTTTCTTGGTGTATTTAGCCATGTTTTCATAAAGTACCATTGTACCTAGAGAGGCCTTATTGCTTTCTTATGTTCCAGAGTTATCAAACACATGGCCAGGGCTGCTGCATAGGTTTATCACTTGTAAAGGACCATTCATATCACAGACGTTGTAGATTTATTTTGACAGTTTTCCCGGCAGATGGCAGTAGAGTGGCTTGTTCTAACAAAATTAGGAATATCACGTTTGTTTCCATCAGATGGAAGTAGACTTCTTCATGGAAGGGGTGCCTTTTATTAAACTCACAGAGGGCACCATGTGGACTAGCAAAATGAAAGGTGTTATGGTAAGTCTTTGCCTGTGTGTGCTAACAGTTCAACCAGACGTTTTATTTGTGCCTGAACAGGGATCATCCTCCCTGGCCAACCATGTGACTGTAAATCAGTATTGGAGAGAGTGGTGCAGCTTACAAGTAACACACCTGATTTGGCAGACTTCCCAAGAAGATACTTATGTGTGATAATAAAGTGCTCTGGGTCATGGAATAAATAAAATGGCCTTGTATCTAAGTTTGGTTGTTCACACTTCAGTTAGAGCTTAAGTTACCCTAAGCTTGGCTTAGAGGAAGACACATTGACATGCATATAGTTCAATAAACTTGGGAGCAGGGAGGTGCCAAGAGTGTCATTTCAATTATAGATTGATGCCCCCAATTGATTTAGCAATGTGTGTTGTTTAGATTGTGATCAATACCAAGAAATGGCAGGTGCTGGACTCTTTGGAAGGTGAGAGCAGACATTGAAGAATTGATTGACTGATGAGCTCCATGTTGGCCCTCCACAGAAGAATCCAAGTACAAGTAAAGTATTTTAAGATGGGAGTGATCATATTTCAAGTGTAAACATAGCCAGTGCAAGCTTTTGTCCTTTGTACCTTCACAATGACCTTGACCTTTCACTCACAGACCACTCCTCTCCAACAGCATTGTTGTTCTGTTGTCTTGTGTGCAACAGAAAGCCAGTTCTGGTGTTTCAAGGGGAAGAATGGTCTCTTTGGTTGTCTTTCCTACCTATGCAAATTCCCTGGCCCTCAGGGGGTAATATAACTAATCAAAACATTACTTCTTATAATGCCTAGTAGCCACACCTGTTTGGGTTGGGGCGGAGTAGATAAGGAAACCACAGTCTGTACTTTATGATCAGAATGTAGAGAATGGAGTCCCTCCCTGGGTCTCGCAAATGATTTGTTCTTGGCTGCTAACTGAAAGATTGAGGATTAATGTTCACCTAAACACACCTCAAAAAAGCAAAAAAAAGGCCTAGAGACCTACAAGAGAACATCAAAAGTTTATGAAAAAATTCCATGATCTTTTCATTTTGTTTTTCCCCGAACTTTTTGAAGCCCCCTCATACTTGCAAAAAATCAGCCATTGAAAATCCTGTGGAGCACAGTTTTACTCTTGACACACATGGGGTCACTATGAATTTGCATAGATTTGACACAACTCTTTTTTTTTTTTTTAATGATCAGAATCAGATATAGATACCTATAACTTGCCTAGAAGCCATGTTGGGTGCCATGTGATACAGAGACTGTGAGTATTCCTTCTTGAGAGGTACTTGCAGGCTGGTAGAGGGAGATGCAGGCATAGTGAATAAATACAGAACAAGATCGCAGATAGTCAGTGCTATAGGAAGCAGACAGGTTGCTGTGGTGGGTAGCAAAGACTTTAGGGAGAGGAGAAACCTGAGCTGGTCTTTGGAAGACAGGGAGGATATAAGTAGCTAGTGGCCAGAGTGACGGGATGGTGGTGGGGTGGTGTGGGGGAGTGAGGGGGTGGGATGGGGTGGGGAAGCAGAGCCTTCAGTCACATATACAATAATTTCCCAGAACAAAGCGCTTAGTGGAAAATAGGGAATTCATGAGGGGATTGGCATCAAGAGTTTGAAAGGGTCACACAGTGTTTTCAAGATTAAAATCTACTGTGTGCAATAGCACAGGTAATAATACTGTGTGTTCCTAGTCAAGTGGCATGTTTCTGTGAGAAATACTTTTTTATCAAGAACACATCACTAAATTGAGGGTTCTATTGATCCAAATGATCTAGTTAGGTTGAGATTCTTTAACCATCTGACTGGCATATAGTAAATTACACCATATAGTGTACTTCCTGATAAAAGAACAATTTCTATGTTTGTGGTTTACCCTCTAGCAATTTAATACAGGGTCATTTTCAGAAATGATGAAACAAACCTTTCACTCTAAGTAGGCTGACCAAATACCTGGGCTTGCTTGGGGAATCCTGGTGCATGCTGGTAGTCCCTCCGTAGTTATTAATAGCTTCCCCTTCAGTATCACCATTGTTCTAGTTTGGATGATCAATTATAAGGCTACCCTAATTCTAAGTGATCTGCTTTGGGCTTTTTTGCTTACCCTGTGAATCCTCAGTGGCCAGCAGGGAAGCTTTGGGTATTTGCCACATGTTTTTTTAAAATGGTATTTTTCTTCTGCATATAAAGCAATCATTTCAGAAGTGTCAGAAGAACCCAAAACAGCATAAATCCATTTAAAAGGCTACCCTGAACTCCAAAATAGATGTTTCGGTACATTTATAATATAACAGAATATTTGTTATCTTTCTTAAGTACCTTGTGTTGTGTGATATTGTATTATACTGACATACTTTTAGATCCCCAGTCTCCAAACCAAGCAACTTTGTCCTTGTATTGTTGTTGTTTGGTGCCGTCGAGTCGGTAGCGACCCATAGCGGCCCTGTGCACAGAAGAACAAAACACTGCCCGATCCTGGGCCAACCTCACTTTGTTAACACGCTTGAGTCCATCGATGCTGCCACTTGGCCAATCCATCATATTGGGGGTCTTTCTCTTTTTCTCTGACCTTCCACTCTACCAAACATGATATCCTTCTCCAGTGACTGGTCCCTCCTGAAAATATGTCCGAAGTATGAGAGATGAAGTTTGGCCATCCTGGCCTCCAAGGAGCACTCTGGTTGCCCTTCTTCCAACACGGATCTGTTTGTTCTTTTGGCAGCCCGTGACACTTTCAATATTCTCCTACAACACTTTAACTCAAAAGCGTCAATTCTTCTACCGTCTTCCTTATTTACTGTCCAGCTTTCATATGCCTATAAGGTTATTGAAAATTCCATGGCTTGGGTCAGGCGTACCTTAGTCCTCAAGCTGACATCTTTGCTCTTCAGCACTTTGAAAAGGTCTTGTGCTGTGGATTTGCCTAATGCAATACGTCGTTTGATTACTTGACTGCTGCTTCTGTGAGTGTTGATAGTTGATCCAAGAAAAACGAAGTCCTTGACAACTTCAATCTTTTCTCCATTGATCAGAATGTTGTTTATTGGTCCAGTGGTGAGGATTTTTGTTTTCTTTACATTGAGATATAATCCATACTGAAGGTTGTGCGCTTTGATCTTCATCAGTAAACGTTTTAAATCTTTACTTTCAGCAAGCAAGGTTGTATTATCTGCATATTGCAGGTTATTAATGAGTCTTCCTCCAATCCTGATGCCACGTTTCTCTTCATATAGCACAGCTTCTCAAATTATTTGCTCAGCATACAGGTTGAATAAGTATGGTGAAAGAATACAACCCTGTAGCACACCTTTCTTAATTTTAAACCATTCAGTGTTCCCATGTTCTGTTCGAACAACTGCCTCTTGGTCCAGGTACAGATTCTTCATGAGCACATTTAAGTGTTCCGTAATACTCATACTTCGCAATGTTGTCCATAGCTTGTCATGATCCACACAATCAGAAGCCTTTGTTTAGTCAATAAAGCACAGGTAAACATCTTTCTGATATTCTCTGCTTTCAGCCAAGATCCTTTGGACATCAGCAATGATATCTCTCGTTCCACGACCTCTTCTGAATCCAGCTTGAACCTCTGGAAGTTCTCTGTCAATGTATGCTTGCAGCCATTTCTGTGTTACCTTTGGTAAAACTTCACTTGCATGGAATATCAAAGAGATTGTCCAGGATTCTCTGGGCAAATTACTGAAGATGCAGAAAGCATCAAAAGAAGATGGAAGGACTACACAGTCACTGTACCTAAAGGAAATGGTTGATGTTCAACTGCTTCAAGAGGTAGCATATGCTCAAGAGCCAATGATATTGAAGAAGGAAGTCCAAGGTGCATTGAAGGAACTGGCAACGAACAAGGCACCAGGAATTGATGAAATAAAAAAATTGAAATCTTTCAAGAAAGTGAGGTGGCACAGAAGGCACTCACTCATCTATGCTGCACAAGAACTTTTGAAAGAACACTTTTGATACTGAAGGGAAAGCTATTAATAACTATGGAGGGACTACCAGCATGCACCAGGATTCCCCAGGCAAGCCCAGGTGTTTGATCAGCCTACTTAGAGTGAAAGGTTTGTTTCATCATTTCTGAAAATGACCCTGTATTAAATTGCTAGAGGGTAAACCATAAACATAGAAACTGTCCTTTTATCAGGAAGTATACTATATGATGTAATTTTGGTTAAAGAACCTCAACCTAACAAGATCATTTGGATTAATTGTTGTTGTTGTTGTCAGGTGCCATTGAGTCAGAACTGACTCATAGCAACCCCATGCACAGCAGAACGAAACAATGTCTGATCTTGGGCCAACCTCATTACTCCTGTCACACTTGAGTCCATCAATGAAGTCACCTGGCTGATCCATCTTGTTGGGGGTCTTCCTCTTTTTCTCTGACCCTCCATCTTACCAAGCATAATATCCTTCTCCAGCGACTGTTTCCTCCTGACAATGTGTCCAAAGTATGAGAAACGAAGTTTAGCCATCTTGGCCTCCAAGGAGCACTCTGGCTGCACTTCTTCCAAAACAGATCTATTGGTTCTTTTGGCAGTCCATGGCACTTTCAGTAT
>NW_006408528.1:37870817-37889045 GCF_000296735.1 Chrysochloris asiatica
GCCCATCAGCAAATGAAGGTTCTGTGGGCTTTTCTCCCATGAGCTTAACTCTATTCATGTCATCATGGTCAACTCTACTTTGAGGAGGCATTTCTTCCCCAGTCACATTCTGAGTGTCTTCCAACCTGAGGAGCTCATTTTCTGGTCCTGTATCTGACAGTGTTTCTCTGCTATTCACAGGGTTTTCAGTGACTAGCGATTTGGAAGTAGTTCGTCACTCTTTCTTCCTAGTCTGTCTTTATCTGGAAGCTCATCTGAAACCTGTCTACTATGGGTGGCCCTGCTGGTTATTTAAAATATCAGTGGCATTCCCCTCAGAATCACAGCAACTCAAGCCACCACAGCACGATAGACAGACAAGTGGTGGCCGTTTTGTTTTATGTCGAAACTGTCACTTTAAATTTCGATATCAATCCTGATACAATGCTGATACAATCAAGTTGTTCTCTCCTGATAATATCAATCCTGATACAATCAAGATGTTCTCTCCCAAGATGGCAGCTCTGGGAACAGCTGAGTGTCTTGAGCCAGAAAACAATGGATTTCTGGATTCTCCTGCAAATTGCCCAGCTGTAAGCCCTCCGATCCTCCAAACATACCTTTATATTTGTTTCTGAGTTCCAGCACCATCCCCTGAGCTCTCTTGGCCGGGTATTCCGTGTTGTTGTTGACAGAGCTCCTCATTGCATGTTTACCCGCTCCACCATTGATTTGGATCAATAGAACCCTCAATTTAGTGATGTGTTCTTGATAAAAAAAGTATTTCTCACAGAAACATGCCACTTGACTTATTACCCATGCTATTGCACACCGTAGATTTTAATCTTGATGTGTATAGTCTTCTCTTATGCTGTCTAAAGAAGGTATTTGAAACGAACAAATCATTTGTTTTGCAGAATTCTATCATGTGATCTCCAGCATCATTTCTATCACCAAGGCCATATTTTCCAACTACTGATCCTTCCTCTTTTTTCCCAACCTTTGCATTCCAATCACCAGTAATGATCAATACATCTTGATTGCATGTTTGATCAATTGCAGATTGAGGAAGTTGGTAGAATTCTTCCATTTCATCCTCACTGGCTTTAGTGGTTTGTGCATAAATTTGAATAATAGTGGTATTAACTAGGCTTCCCTGAAGGTGCATGGATATTATCCTATCACAGACAGTGTTGTACCTCATGCCCTTGTATACATATGTTATTGTTGCTATGCGCCTTCAAATCAGTTCTGACTCATAGCCACCCTGTATAGGGTTTCTGAGGAGTGGGATGATGGGTTTGAACCTCTGACATTGAGGTTTATAGTCCAGTGCTTATCCTACAGCACCATACCAGTTATGAATATAAACATACTATACAATACTATATATTTAGAAAGAAATAATAATATAGTCAGTAAATACATATAGAAATAAGCCAGGAAAACAAAAACAAATCCATTGTCATCCAGTTGATTCAAATTCATGGTGACCTTGTGATTTTCAAGACTGTAAATCTTTATAGAAGCAAACAGCCTATCTCTCTGCCATGGAGTGCCTGGTGGGTTTGAACTGCTGACTTTGCAGTTAGCAAACCAGTTCTTATAGTACAGCATTGCCAGGGCTCCTGTATTTTTTTTTTTAAATCATTTTTAAAATTAAGTTTTGAAGACTGCATAGTACTGCTGAATAGTTGTTCTTAAGCTAAAATATATTTAACAAACCCATGATTTGGGATGTTTAGGTTGTTTTACTTTATATGTATATATATTATTAACAGTGGTTAATGATTATTTTGTGAAGGTAAATTGTTTCAATGATACTTTTCAGTGATACCATAATTTTCAATGATACTTTTTGTAGAGCAATGAATTATGGAACCCTAAGATAGAGCTCTGGTAGCCTAGTGGTTACAAATTGGGCTGCGAACCTTAAGGTCAGCAGTTCGAAACTACCAGCCACTCCGCAGGAGAAAGAGGAGTCTTGCTGCTCCCGTAAAGATTTACAGCCCCGGAAACCCTGTACAGGGTCGCTATGAGTCAGAACTGACTCTACGGCACTTAACAACAACAACAACAAGATGGACAGTAGAGTCCTGGTGTGGTGCTGTGGGCTAATGTGTCAGACTGCAAAGTCATTTGAACTGCAAGGTCGGTGGTTCAAGCTCACCAGCTGCTCCTTGGAAATCCTATACAGGGCCGCTATGGGTCAGACTCGACTCAATGGCACTCAACAACAACAACAAGATGGGCAATATATGAAGTAGTGTATAGTTTAAGTATTGGAGGCACTGGAGGATAAGCACTTTACCGTAGAGTCAGTTTGAACTGCGAGGTCAGCTGTTCAAACTTACTAGCCATTCCTTGGAAATCCTATACAGGGTCACTATAAGTCAGAACCGACTCAATGGCACTTACAGTATGTTGTTATTATTAAGTATCGTTTAGTCGGTTCCGACTCATAACAACATATTATAAGTATATAGCATATAATATGTTGTTAAGTATGTGATCTAGAACTGATGGTACTTAAGAAAGAAGTCCAAGCTACACTGAAGGTACTGGCAAGAAACATTGAAATCTTTCATCAAACTAACACAGCACTGGAGGTGCTCACTTATCTATACCAAGAAATTCAGAAAATAGTTGCTTGGCCAACTGATTGGAAGAGATCCGTATTTGTGACCATTTCAAAGAGAGGAGATCCAACAGAATGTGGAAATCATGGAACAATATCATTAATATCACATTCAAGTAAAATTTTGTGGAGATAATTTAAAAATGGCTACAGCAATACATAACTGCCAGAAATTCAAGCTGGATTCAGAAGAGGACATGGAATAAGGGATATCATTGCTGACATCAGATGGATGTTGGCAGAAAGCAGAGAATACAAGAAAGATGTTTTCCTATGCTTTATCGACTATCCAGAGGCTTTCAACTGTGGATCATGACAAGCTATGGACAACACTGTAAAGAATGGGTATTCCAGAACCTTTAATTAGACTCCTGAGGAGCATAGACTAAGAGGAAGCTGTTTGAACAGAGCAAGGTGATACTGAATTAGGAAAGGCGTGTGCCAGGGTTGTATTCTTTCATCATACTTATTCAGTCTGTTGTTGTTGTTGTTAAGTGCCGTCGAGTCGGTTCCCGACCCATAGCGACCCTGTATAGGGTTTCCGAGGGTGTAAATCTTTACGGGAGTAGAAAGCCTCATCTTTCTCCCTTGGAGCAGCTGGTAGTTTCGAACCGCTGGCCTTAAGGTTCGCAGCCCGATTCGTAACCACTACGCTACCAGAGCTCCTTTCAGTCTGCATGGCGAGCAAATAATCCGAGAAGCTGGTTATGTAAAGAATATGGCATCAGGATTGAAGGAAGACTCATTAACATCCTGAGATATGCAGATGATACAGCCTGGCTTGCTGAAAACAAAGAAGACTTAAAATACTTACTGATGAAGATCAAAGACTACAGCCTTCAACATGGATTGCACCTCAATATAAAGAAACCCCAAATCCTCACAACTGAACCAATACATAACATCATGATAAATGGAGAAAAGACTGAAGTTGTCAAAGACTTCATTTTGCTTAGATCCACTAGCAAAACTTACACAAACAGCAGCCAGGAAATCAAACAACAATTTGCACTGGGCAAATCTGCTGCACAAGGCCACTTTAAAGTGTTGGAAGAGCAACGATACCACTTTGAGGACTAAAGTGCACCTGACCTAAGCCATGGCATTTTCAGTAGATTCGTATGTATATGGAGTCCTGGTGTGGCACTGTGGGTTAATGTGCTGGACTCAAGGTCCGTTTGAACTATAAAGCTCACCAGCCACTCCTTGTTAATCCTGCAGAAGGTCACTATGAGTCAGAATCGACTCGATGGCACTTAACAACAACAACAACATGTGTATATAAAAGTTTGATAGTGAATAAGAACATGGCCTGCAGAAGAATAGGCAGTTCTGTGTTGGAAGTACATCTAGAAAGCTCCGTAGAAGCCCAAATGCTGAGACTTGGTCTCTCATGCTTCTGACATGTTAGGAGGGACCAGTCCCTGGAAAGAGACATCATGCTTGGTAAAGTAGAGGGTCAGTGAAACAGAGGAAGCCCTCCTCCATTGCCTCCACCCCCCACGAGATGGATTGGCACCTTGGCAAAATAGCAAAATGGAATAGAGAGTTCTGGTGTAGCGTAGGATAAGCACTGGACTGCTAACCACAAGGCCAGTGGTTCAAACCCACCAGCTGCTCCTAGGAAACCATACATAGTGTTGCTGAGTTGGAACTGACTCAGTGGCTCATAACAACAAGATGGGAGGGAAGAGGAGGAGTTGATGTCAGAGGTGATGGAGTAGTACAGCAATTTGGAAAAATTGGATATTTGAGACATCTTTAACCTCTACCTCATAGAGGTGAGTTTTGTGCGATCCTTCTAAAAGAAATTATTTGTGTAGTTGGTAGCAGAATGGTGGGGTTCAGCCTAGACTAACTGGAATATGTGGTTGTGAGGAAAAGGGAAGCTTTGGTTTGTGGATGTGATTAAAAAAACAACACAAAAACACTCATGGATTTAAGTAGCTGTTAGGTTGTAATCAGTTACCCAAGACAAAAAGTCTTCATGGGAAACAGGATTGCTGGACCTTACTCCTGGGGAATTGGCTAGTTGGATGCATATGGAAATACACAATGATAAAGGGAGTTCCGGTTTATACTGGTAGCCCCTGCAGAATTATTTATAGCTTCATGCCTCATATGCATGTGAAAGTTGGACAATGAATAAGGAAGATGGAGAAGAATGGATGCATTTAAATTATAGTGTTGGGGAAGAGTATTAAATATATTCACTATTCAATATTTTGGACTTCAGAAGAATTAACTATTCTATGTTAGGAGTACAGTCAGAATGTTCCCTAGAAGCGAAGATGGCAAGTCTTCATCTCACATAATTTGGACATGCTATCAGAGGGGACAAGTCCCTGGAGAAGGACATCGTGCTTGGTAAAGTAACCCACAACACTGCCATGGATTTAATTCTGACTCATAGTGACCCTGTGTAGGGTTCCTGAGACTGTAAATCTTTACAGGAGCAGACAGCCTCATCTTTCTCCCTCAGATAAGCTGATGGGTTTGAACCACTGGTCTTATGGTCAGCAATTCAACACCTAACCCACAGCATTATCAGGGCTCCTTTGGTAAAGTAATTGATGGTGGTGGTTATGGTTGTTGTATACCACTGAGTCACTTCCAATTCTTATGGACCCTGAGTAGTGTTTTTGAGGCTGCAAATCTTTATGGGAGCAGAAAGCTTCATCTTTCTCCTTCAGAGTGACTGGTAGATTCAAACTGCTGACCTTGTGGTTAGTAGTACAGCTTGTAATCCACTAAACTACCAAGGCTCCTTTGGTGAAACAGAGAGTCAGTGAAAAAGCAAAACTTTCTACAAGATGGATTGACAAAGTGGCTGCAACAATGAATGGGTTCAAACATAGGAAAAGTGAGGATGTTGTAGGACTGGGCAATGTATCGTTCTGTTGTGGATAGGATAGCTATGAATCAAAACCGACTTGATAACACCTAACAACAACAATAAGCAAAGACTTATGTTATTAATAATAATTGCAAGAGAAAAAGAACATAGATGTGGATTGTAGCATTGAACTTAACCCAGATCTGACTAGGTCAGAGCTAGGACTGCTAGTTTCAGGACTGACATAGGAAGGAAACATCATGTTGGAACAACAGGAAGCACCCTTATGATTGCTGGTCACCAAGAAGGTAATCTGAGAAGGAAACAGGCAAAACCAAGACCATTGGAACTAAGTGGTATAGTGCAAAGGAGTTGCTTCAGTTTGTAGATTGGTATCTTCAGCGTCTTGAGGAACCGCTACAAAAATGGCTTGTGAGAAGGTCTAATTTAGGGACAATGTCTTTAGCTTTGAATGCTATAGAATGAAAGAGTTGGTTCAGGTTGATTCAAACTCCATAACTCAGTGTGGAACAGTCCCGAATAAGGGTAAAAACTCCAAGTTACACAACAGGTTAACCCAGAGGGGACGGCTAGCCTGGTGAACTGGATAAAATTTGCAGTGAGATTTGTTTATCCTGAGAAGGGAAACAGCCCCTCCCTTCTCTAAATATTCAGTGGAGCACTCCAGAGGGATCAGCTAATACGCTGTGAAGAGAAGCCAAGCTAAAATGGTTTTATGGTGACTAGCATATTCATCTAATGAGCCTGCCTCTTACACAGTTCATGGCTGATGGGTAATCAAGGAAACCCCTTTTACATGGGCACTCCATTTCTCCTTGATATTGT
Organism: Chrysochloris asiatica; assembly: GCF_000296735.1. NCBI lineage: Eukaryota > Metazoa > Chordata > Mammalia > Afrosoricida > Chrysochloridae > Chrysochloris > Chrysochloris asiatica. Next base: position 37,877,117 of record NW_006408528.1, read on the forward strand.
GAAAGAAAGCAGTAGTCTGAGAGGCTGTGTAGGATCTGTTAGCACAGCTTTCCTTCCTAGGTCTTACGGATGCAGTAAGTATAAGGGTGATTCATAGGAGAATGGGGGAAAAGTTACCCAGCTGGACTGAGATTTTTAGATGGTTACTAACAAATGGAATGGAGGTAGTGGGCATGGATGGAGTTGAGACAAAGGTTCTAATGCAGCACCACAAAGGTTCTAATGCAGCACCAACGAAAACTCCCGCTGGCCCCCCCCAGTGTTAAAAAAAACTTAGGCAAGTCTGCTCTAGTCACCCCTGCTGCTGCTACTGCGTGCCGTGGAGTCGGTTCCTACTCACAGTAAGCCTGGATAGGGTTTCCGAGGTTGTAAAGCTTTATGGGAACAGAAAGCCTCACCCTGGCTTCTGGGACCACAGCGTCTGGCTGGAGAAAAGCGAGTTCTGGTGATGTGGGAAAGCTGGTGGTTTCAAACTGCTGATCTCCTGGTTAGCAGCCCAGCGGGTAACCATTGTGGTGCTAGGGCTCCTTCTAGTCACCCCATTCAGAAGGCATTTGATGGTAGGGAACCCCACCTGGCACAAGTGAAGCAGAGGCTCAGCTGGTTAATCAACCTAGTAAGGATTGACGCCCAGAGGACCAGAGTCTTCTGGTTCAAATCCAGCAGCTGTATGGACACTGCTGTATCAGCGGATTGGCTCATGGGTTTGTATCAGCGACCTGTGCTTAGCAGTATGTGGTGATTAGTGGTAATTGTGTGCGACCTTGTCAGTCCCAATTCATAACAACCCTGTATGGGGTTTCCAAGGCTATAAATCTTTATGGGAGCAGAAAGCCTCATCTTTTCCCCACAGAATGACTGGTAGATTGGAACTGTTAACCTTGTGATTAGCAGCCCAGTTCATGATCCACTACACTTACTAGTATGTTGCTGCTGTTGTTTTTGTTAAGTGTCATCAAATTGGTTCCAACTCATAGCGACCCTATATAGGGTTTCTGAGGAGCATCTGCTGAGTTTGAACCTCCTACCTGGCGTTTCTGGTAGCGTAGTGGTTACGAATCTGGCTGCTAACCGCAAGGTCATTAGTTGGAAATTACCAGCTGTTCCACAGGAGAAAGATGAGGCTTTCAGCTCCTGTAAAGATTTACAGCCTCGGAAACCCTGTTCAGGGTCGTTATGAGTCAAAACCGGCTCCACAGAACATAACCACCACCACTACCTGGCGGTTCAAACCAACCTTGCATTCCAGTGCTTATCCTACAGTGTGATGGCCCTGGGGTGTGAGAGAAACCTTCTTGGGGCTCCTGGACACCGTAACTCAATGCATTATAATTCCAAAATTCATCAATAAAATCCTGAAAGGGCCTGAGGTTAGACTGGGGGTAGGTATGAGGACAAAATGGTTGATGGGACTAAGGTGAAAGTTTGGATGTTAATTGAACATTTTAAACAGACCTTGTATGAAGTAGGTATTTCTCCTGGTTTACCTGGGTGTAGTATTGGTATGGATAGTATGTCTAATGGGGGGAAATTCCCTCTATCTGAGATCATAAAACGGAAGGTTTCCAAGCCTGCCATTAGGCCAGTATTGACAGGAACAAAGGATACTTACCAGTTTGAGCCCCCAAGTTTGATTTCCTCAGACTGAGGAACACACTTTACAGTCCACAGGGTGCACTAATGGGCCAAGAAGCGTCATATTAAGTGGACATGTCAGGTTGCATACCATCTCAGGATAATGGTTTGATAGAGGGCAATTAAAACATTCGTTATCTAAAATGGAGAAATAAAGGCATGAAGGGCTGGCTCACATGCCTTCATGAGTGTGTGCTCACACTCAGCATGAGGGGGACAGAAGGAGGATCTTGCATAGAGTCTTTTGTATCTTGGGGGGATCTGGGGAGGAGAGCTTAGGGGAGGATGCTGGTGCCACTGTACAGTTCTTCCCCCCATCACCAGAACTTGCTTTTCTCTAGCCAGGTGCTGTGGTCCAGAGACTAGGGATGCAGCTGAGAGTCCCAGAAGCAGGGGTGACCCCTCAACAAAAGGGGTAGCTATGCCCCTGAACCTGTAGGCCACAATTCCCAAGGGCCTGATGAGATGCTCACACATTGGACACAATTAGGGATAACAGTGAATACTACCATGTAGCCTAGCAGTCAAGCTAGCTCACTATTCTTGCACCTACATGACCTTACCCAGTATGAATAGACATGGACTGACAGGAAAGCACTGGTTTGCTACCAGCAATCTGAACTGGCACAGCAGCTAAACCTGATGTCCCTTGCCAAGGTGGAAAAGTTTGGATAAAAATAAATGACCAGCGGAAGGAAGGAGAAATCATAGCTGAAGGTAAAGGAATAAATAGATGGGTTATGCCGTGGGGGAAATCTAACATTATGCTGATACTTTAAGGGAGACTCAGAGCAAGGGAATCATCTTCTCTCAGTTAAATTTTATCGAAGGCCAGAAAGTCAAGACAAACATCTGGCCAGCTTGACCAGATGAGGTGGACATCTGTAGCAGATCTGAATCACTGGCACCTGAGTAAACTCACCCTTAGGACTCTACGCTATTGAAGGACTAATTCTTAATGACTATTTTGGACTGGTAAAATGACTGGGAGGAGGAAGTTCATCCTTCAAGTATGAGGCCAATGGCTATCAAAGTCAGAGGGTGGCCTTGGGTGCAGTGAATTACTTAATATGGCCCTTCCAACCATGTTGTTATGGAGTCCTGGTGTGGCGCTGTGGGGTAATGCATCAGACTGCAAAGCTGTTTGAACTGCAAGGTCAGTGATTCAAGCTCACCAGCTATATAGGGTCACTATGGGTTGGAACCGACTTGACAGCACTTAACAACAACAACCATGTTGTTATAGAGTCCTGGTGTGGCGTTGTGGGCTAATGCATCAGACTGCAAAGTCATTTGAACTGCAAGGTCAGTGATTCAAGCTCACCAGCTGCTCCTTGGAAACCCTATATAGGGTCACATGGGTCAGAACTGACTTGACAGCACTTAACAACAGCAACAACAACCATGTTGTTATGGAGTCCTGGTGTGGCACTGTGGGCTAATGCATCAGACTGCAAAGTTGTTTGAACTGCAAGGTCGGTGATTCAAGGTCACCAGCTGTTCCTCGGAAACCCTACACAGGGTCGCTATGGTTCAGAATCAACTCAATGGCACTTACCAACAACAACCATGTTGTTGTTGTTAAATGCCTCTGAGTCTGTTCCAACTCATAGCAACCCTGTGTAGAGTTTCTGAGGAGCAGCCAATGGGTTTGAATCACCAACCTTGTGGCTCAAACTGACTTTGAGGGCCAGTACATTATCCTGCATTGTGATGTATTATAAATCCTAGCTGCTTTGCCTGTGCTATGGTCCCATTTTAGAGTGAGTTGTCTGTTAATGTTAATGAGGCACAGGCTTAGGGTGGAATGTATCTTGAGTCACTGCCTTACTTGAAAGTGTGACTCAAGTCACCATCTTTAGTTTACATGGAGGATGTGGTCTACATCCAATATAGGAATACTCTGGCAAAGTTCTCTCTTGCTCTGGATCCTGCATGAGGCTTGTCATCATCTGACCTCTGGTTCTTGGGACTGGAGCCAGTGGCCTATCATCTGACCTGATTCATTGATTTCTACAGATTCGTGACTGGTGGCCTGTTTGACCTGCTGACTTGGGTTCGCCAGCCTCTGCAACCATGTGGCTTGGGAGAGGTCTTCAGATTGACACTTGTCCAAAAGATTTGGAACCTGCCTTTCTCCGCACCCACCCACTGCAACAGCAGCTTATTTTGACTGAATTCACCAGCTTCCACAACCTTGTGAGTCAGCAGCCTGTTGTCTGACCTGCTAGTTTGGGTTCAACAAGCCTTGCAACTACATGAGTGAGGAGGATCCTCCAGACTGATGCCTGACCCACCAATTTGGGAATTGCCAGCCTCTCCAATTACATCAACCGTTTCCTAACTGGTTCATGAGTTCTGTGAGATGTGGCAGTGAAGGCTCGAGCTCTGAGGCAGGAGGTTCTAAAGGGAGGAGGAGTAGTTGATGTCAGGGATGAGGGAGTGGTGCCGCAGTTTGGAGAAACTGGACATTAGGAACATCATAAACCTCCACCCTTAGGGACAAGCCTTGTGCTGATCATTCTAAAAGAAATTGTTCATTTACTGTCCTAGATATGAAGTTCCTGCCTCAAAGAGAATATACATTTAAAATGTTGTGATTGCCACACTCGGCCAGACAGGGGTGAAAATTCCCATTTCCTCACAGCCTCATCTATCTGTACAGTGGTTATTCTTTTAAATCTTTTCAGTTTGTTACAAAAAAACTTCATCTCCTGGTTATTTCAGCTATATACCTGATGGTTGTTGTTAGTGCCATTGAGTCGGTTCCAACTCATAGTGACCCTGTTAAGAGCTTGCAAGGAGCAACTGGTGGGTTTGAACTGCCAACCTTGTGGTTTGCAGTCCAATGCTGATTCTACAGTGCCACACTGATTATTGATGATTTATATTTTCCTTTGTAAATTGTCCACTTATTTTTTAATGTTTTATTGTGAATTATGTGATCGTTTACATGGGAGAACATTAGTTTTACATTCATCCTATTGTATATAGTTTCATTGCCATGGTTACATAAATTGTCCACTTTTAACAGTCTTTCTCTCATTGAATTCTGAAAACTCTTTATATGCGAAATAAAATAATCCTATGTGTTATAAGTTGCAATATTTTTTTTTCTAATTAGTTACCTTTTTATTTATCGTGGATTTATGTGTGTGCATGTGCACATGTGATTTCAGAAGTGTGTATGTTTAATATAATCATATCTCTTTGTCCTTTCTTTTATGGAGTTAGTTACTTACTTCTCAATAAAATTAACCTGTGAAATTTCACAATCTTACCTGAGCTCTCAAAGGCCTTAAACTCATTGTTTCAAACTTGACAATGTAGATATTGTAGATAGATGATACTTTAGCTACAATAAAGATATACACTTTCTTTATTTCCATTTTTATAGTTTGGTATATCTCAGAAGGGGTTTAGTCACTTTACAAATTCACAGATATGTCATTGCAAGTAAGAACTGGTGATATACATTCTTCAACCACAAAGCCTGGATACCTCCCTCTGTGAAAAGCTGTACGTAAAGGGAATTGAAAGGGATGAGCTTGTTTAGAATTTTTTGCAGAATGAATCATATGGTCCCATTGATACACTTTGTAATTATAGTGCTGCGTTCTCAGGAAAACTGTGGCACTCACCCAAGGTTCTAATACACGCTCAGGGAAATGTCTCAGCCTTACTCCCCCAAAGTAGGCAGCTTCCATGGAATGGTATGTCTGGGCTTCATGGCAAAGCTACTCAACTGTGGCTAGAAGAGCAGCCCAGGCAAATGCATGGTCTGATTCTAGCTGAGACGTGTGTGTGAAAGCTATATCTGGACTTCTAAGCTGGGCTGAACCACGTGTACGCTTCCACGACTCCTTCTCCATTTTTAAAGTTAGAATGAATATCCTGCCATCTCCTTCAGCCTGCCCTGTGCCTGTTTGACCCTAACGATATTTATACTAGAGAGAGAAGACTTTTCCTGTTTATATACCTTATGGTTGCCCACTTGATGGTCTTCTGGGACGCCCATCTCTTCCATCAGAGTCCCTCCCCCTTATGGGGTTGTTGTTATTGGTAAGTGCCATTGAGTCAGTTCCAACTCATATTGACCCATAGTGTTTCTGAGGAGTGACTGATGAGTTTGAACTGCTGACCTTGCAGTTCAAACCGACCTTGTGGTCCAGTGCTTATCCTACAGCACCACACCAGGACTTGCCCTATGGAAATGTTGTTAAGTGCTGTTGAATCAGTTCTGACTCACAGTGATCCTATATAGGGTTTCCAAGGAGCAGCTGTTGACCTTGTGATTCGCAGTCCGGTGATGGTCCTACAGTGCCACAGCAGGACGCCCCCTAGAGGTAAGGAATGGGAAATCATGAGCTCCATGGAGGGTTGAGTGTAAGATCCTTGACACTACTACCATTATCTGGAGATTGTGTGCTATCTCCCTTTTCAGTTTTCAGAAACTTTATTCTTGCTACTCAGATCTGTGTCCAAACATATCAAGTACAGAGAATACTCCTTGGAAGCCAGGATGGCCAAACTTCATCTCTCATACTTCAGGCATATTGTCAGGAGGGACCAGTCCCTGGAGAAGGACATCATGTTTGGTAAATGTAGAGTCAGCGAAAAAGAGGAAGACCCCCCCAAAGAGATGGATTAGCACAGTGGCATCAACAATGGGCTCAAGCATAGCAACGATTGTGATGTTGTCATGGGACCGGGCAGTGTTTCGTCCTGTTCTGCTTAGGGTCACTATGAATCAATATTAACTCAATGACACCTAACAACAACTTAGCAGTGGGGACCACAAACCCAGTTCAGGTGCAATCCCAGGGTGCCAGACCCCATCAACTGACATTGTCTCAGGAGAACCTCATTATAAATGGGATGGGAACCAAGGTCCCATAACAGTAGGTCTTCCCTCTGCTGGTTTTAACAAGAAATTATGTCACAAATAAATACTAAATACAATAACTGGAATAGTCTGCTTCTATCAATAGGAAACCAAGCTTATGATGGAACTCTGGGGCCAGCCCAGGGTTTGAAAAATCATCTTTACTATGGAACCACCCTACTATGAGTTTGTGAATACTCTCCCCAGTTGCTGTATTTCTATATGAAGTATATCATGGGTTCCTGTAATTTGGGGAAGATAGAATAATTTTCCTTCTGTCTATTTACTGTCATTTGTTCTCCCTCTTCCTAGTCTCCTATTCCATATCATGAAAGTCAACTAATTTGGCTACAACACTCCTCAAATGCTGAGGAGGGAGAGAAGTTGAACATGAGCAAAGCCCGAACCCTCTTTCATGGACAAAGCTCATTTGAAAGTACTTCAGTCTTGTTACTCAGTCAACAATCACCCATCATTCCCTATAGGTATTGGCAGCCTGCAGACAGTGACCACATGTGAGGAGACTCCCCTTTCCCAAACCCTTTCTGATATCCCAAGGATCTGTGAAGTGGGGAAGCCAGTGTGATAAAATAATTGCAGGCACATGCTAACACCAAGACATGCCCAAAGTCATCTTTTATTTGAGGGCTAGGGAGGCGTCCAGTAGAGTAAAACAACAGAATCTACCTATTTATTCCAAGAGACATACTGAGTTGTTCTTTGTGGCAGACACTATGAGAGAGATAGGAAAGAGAAATTATGGACACATTTGGAGTCTTGGTGTGGTGCTACAGGATAATGTGCTGCACTGCAAGTTCAGTTTGAACCATAAAGTCGGTGGTTCAAAACCACCAGCAGCTCAGAAACCTTATACAGGGTTACTGTGGGTCAGAACTGATTCGATGGCACTAAACAACAACAACGTCTTGAATTTTGCAAAGGCATTTCATAAAGTCATTAATGACATCTGTAGCAGGCTGAATGGCATCCCTAAAGATCCCTGGAACATGTAAATGTTACCTTATGAAGATAAAAGTGTTGGCAGGTGTGATGAAGGTGAGGCTTTGAGCCTGGGATATTATCTTGGGGTATCCAAGTGGGTTGGTGCACATCACAATGGAGTACACGATACAGCACTGTGTATGATTGCACTACTGCTGTAGGGGCCACATACATGCATCCTACATACTCAATGTGGAGCAGAGGAAACAATACACAGCATAGGACTTTCCATTAACATTACAAATACAAACAAAACTATAAGGTATTGGTTATAGTGTACAGCACATAATGCTGAGGAAATGATTTTCAAAAGTAGGGAAGTGATTATCATAAAAGTCAGGAGGAGTGGTTGCTTCTGGGGGAGAGGGGGGGGACCTGTGGGATCACATGGGTTTGGGGTAGGGGTGGAGGGCTTCCGGAATACTTGGAGATACTGTAGTTCTTGACCGAGAAGGTGATTCACAAGTGTTTGCTTTGTGATCATTCATTATACTTCACATTTTGTTTTGAATACTTTCATCTAAGAGTATTATATTCTACAATTTGAACAGGTTTTTTCAAAAGATAGATAACACTTGTAAAATGCTTGGCATAGTGCCTGTCCCATATTAAGAGCTCAACAGATGGCAATTTTACTTACTGTTATAACCCAGTTGTTAGAGCCACATTGTCTCCTAAGCAACCTTCTGGCTCCTGATCTGAGCTCTCATCTCCATGAGGCCTGGCTTTGGAGGAGTGATTTCAGACTCCTCTGTTTCCCAAGGTAAACCAAACCAACCAAATCTGTTGTGGTCATATTGATTCCAACGTGTGGCAGTCCCATGTGTTGCCAAGTACAACTGCTTCGTCGGCTTTCTTGGCTGTACCCTTTATGGAAGCAGAGCACCAGGCCTTTCTTCGTGGTGCTGATGGGTCGGTTCAAACTGCCAGACCTTCAGATTAGTAGTCAAGTGCAAACCATTCACTCCACCCAGGAGCTTTAAGTCATATGGTGGTTTCCTTGGACTGCCTCAAACTTCCCAAGTGTGCTGCACATCATTTCAACACTTCAAGTGTGTAGCAGAAATTCTAGTACTCCATAGATCATCACTGGCCTAAGGTAATTTTTATTCCTGTTCCTTGCAAGGCTAATAATGAGTCTGCCATTGACTAGTGGGAGTTGCTGTGTTATGGATTGAATTGTGTAAGTCCTAACTCCTGTGCCTATAGATAGGCCCCTGTATGGAAAGAGGAGCCTTATCTTGTAAATGAGGCTATGCCAGAGAAGGGTACATCCTAAACCTAATCACTCCTTAATGGTATCTTATGTAAAAGAACAGATCATACATAGATACACATGAGGGGGAAATATACACCATGTGAGGACCTATCTACTAGTAAAGGAATGCCACAGATTGCAGGCAGACATCAGAAAGTAGGAGTGAGGCACACAGAATGAGTCAACTCGGCCGAGACCCTGATTTCGAATTTTAGCCTCTAGAGCTCTGAGATAATAAACTTCTGTTCTTCAAAACCACCCACTTATGGTATTTTTGTTATAACTCAAACTCCAAAACCACACTCAATACCATCAGGACAATTCTAACTCATAGTGACCCTGCCTAGGGTATCTGAGGCTATAAATCTTTACAGGAGCAGAAATATTATCTTTCTCCCTCAAAGCATCTGGTGCATGTGAACTGCCTACCATGTGATTAGCAGTTCAGTGCCATCAGAGATCCTGTTTGTTATGACAACGCTAGGTCAATTAGACAAATAGCTAATTATAGTAATAGCTGATAGTTACCAGGTGTTTATAATAAGCCAGGTACTATGTTAATATTTTATCCTAACCTCCACCCTGTGTGAGTCATGACAAGCTATGGATAACATTGCAAAGATTGGGTAGTCCAGAACTCTTATTTGTGCTCATAAGGAACCTGTATATAGACCAAGAGGCAGTAGTTTGAACAGAACAAGAGGATACTGAAGGGTTTAAAATCAGGAAAGGTGTGCGCTGGGGTTGTAACTTATAACATACTTATTCAATCTGTATGATGAGCAAATATTCTGAGCAGCTAGATAATATGAAGAAGAACATGGCATCAAATTTGGAGGAAGAATCATTAACAATCTGTGGTTTGCAGATGATACAATCTTGCTTGTTGGAAGTGAAGGGAACTTAAAATACTTATTGATGAAAATCAAAGACCACAGCCTTCACTATGGATTGCACCTCAATGTAAAGAAAACAAAAATCCTCACAACTGGATCTATAAATAACATCATGTTAAATTGAGAAAAGATTGAAGTTGTCAAAGACTTCATTTTGCTTGGATCCATAATCAACACACATGGAAGCAGCAGTCAAGAAATCAAATGATATATTGCATTAAATGTATCTGCTGCTCAAGACCTCTTTAAAGATTGAAGAGCAAAGATGTCAGTTTGAGGACTAAGGTCTGCATGACTCAAGATATATGATGTTTTCATGCAGTTGGACAATGAATAAGAATTGATGCAGTTGAGTTATGGTGATAGAAAAGAATATTGGAAGTACCATGGACTTCCAGAAGAGCAAACAGATCTGTGTTGGAAGAAGTACAGCTAGAATGCTCTTTAGAAGCCAGGATAGTGACGTTTTGTCTATCTGAACTTGGACATGTTATCAGAAGGGACCAGTCCCGGGAGAAGGACATAGTTCTTGGTAAAGTGAAGGGTCAGTTAAAAAGAAGAAGACCCCCAATGAGACGGGTTGGCACAGTAGTAACAGCAATGGATTCAAGCATAACAATAATTGTGAAGGTGGTGCAGAGCTGGGCAATAGGTTAATAGGAGTTGGAACCAACTCATAGCGACCCTGTGTAGGGTTTCTGAAGAGTGCTGGTGAGCTTGAAACACCAACCTTGCTATTCAAACCAACTTGTGGTCTAGTACATTAACCCGCAGCGCCACACCAGGACTCCTTCTCACTTGGAGGTAGGTAGGATTAGTTCCATTTTTAGTAGCTACAGCTCAGGCACAGAGAGGTACAGTAACTTGTTAAAGTTAGGTAGCTGGTAAATGCTAGAACTGGGAAGAGGAATCCTTCTCATTCTGTGATTCTAGAGGGAGGGTATGGACCAGTGTTTGGGACTTAGGTTGAGGCAAATTTTGCCTAATTTAGAACTTTTGCAAAATATTCTAACAATCACATCAGTGCAATACTGGAATGAGGAGTTTGGGAAATACTAAAAATCTCTTTCACTAAGCAGAGATGCTATGACTGTTTACCAAATATATTTTAGGAAAGATTCCTACTTAAGTACTGGTTTATAGAGTAATGGACTATCCTTTGGGCATTTCTCAGCAGTGCTGAATGAGCTTTGCAACACTGCCTGGGCAAAGCAGAGGCCAAGGGGCTGCTTGGTTGAGGAGCTGAAGACCAGAGAAAAGCCTGTCTGTAGATGTGGTTAGAAAGAGACTGTCCTGAGCATTTCTGATTCTACATTGTAATCTGTTAACTTCTCTAGTAAACCCAGAACTGTAAATATGGTGTCTGCATTCTGTGTAGCCTTTGAAAAGAAATACTGAACCCAACTGAGTAGAGAATGCTATAGGAGAGATAGACAGTTGGTGTCTACTATGATTGTTGTTGTTGTTAGGTGTTGTTAAGTTGGCACTGATTCATAGCGACCCTATGCATAACAGAATGAAACACTGCCCAGTCCTGCACCAACCTCACAATCATAGCTACATTTGAGCCCATTGATACTGCCATATGCATATGAGGTTATTGAAAATACCATGGTTTGAATCAGACACATTTTAGTCCTCAAACTAACATCTTTGCTCTTCAACACTTTAAAGAGGTCTTGTGCAGCAGACTTGCCTAAGGCAATATGTTGCCTGATTTCTTGACTGCTGCTTCCAGTTATGTTGATGGTTAATCTGAGAAAAATTAAGTTTTTGATAACTTCAATCTTTTCTCCATTTATATGAATCTCCCTTATTGGTCCGTTAGTGAAGATTTTTGTTTTCTTTACGTTGAGGTGAAACCCATATAGAAGGCTGTGGTCTTTGATTTTCATCAGTATTTTAAGTCCTCTTCACTATCAGCAAGCAGGTTGTTAATGAGCCTTCCTCCAATCTTGATGTTACATTTTTCTTCATATAATCCAGCTTCTCAGATTATTTCCCCAGCATACAGATTGAATAAGTATGGTGAAAGAATACAACCCTGGCACACACCTCTCCTACTTTAAAACCATGTAGTATTCCCTTTTCTATTTGAACAACTGCCTCTTGGTCTATGTACCAGTTCCTCATGAGCAAAAATAAATGTTCCAGAATACTCATTCTTTGCAATGTTGTCCATAGCTTGTCATGATCCACACAATTGAGAGCCTTTGTGTAGTCAATGAAGCACAGGTTAACATCTTTCTTGTA
>NW_006408528.1:37889145-37890635 GCF_000296735.1 Chrysochloris asiatica
AAAACTTCTTTTAAAATTAAAAAAAATTTTTTTAAAGTTTTTACTGTGAATTAAGAGAAAGTTTACAGGGCAGATCATCCACTTTGTTTCATTGCAATGGTAATAATCCCCTCCATGTACCATCAGTTAACAGTGTTTCTTTCTATTCATTTTAGTCGTTTTGGATTTTTAAAAAACACTCAGGAATATATAATAATTGACACCACCAAAGGGCACATTCTGCAAGTCTGTCTCCTGGCCGCTCAGACCCTCTCTTCCCATGAATCTAGAGTCCTCAGCTGCTCCCTCTCTCCGTGTCCTCATCTCTGGTGTCGCAGCTTCTCTGGATAAAGTTCCACATTCCGTTTGTGCTCATTCTCCCATGATGATCCTAAAGTCTTCTGTTTCTGGACTGTAAGATTATCTACTCCACCATTTTTGTTACAAAACTTCTACCTTTACAATTGTGACAGTCTTAATTAGTCATGATAACAATTACTCACTATTGAATCTTAAGAATCTTATCCCCATCTCTTTTTACCAGATCCATTTAGACAAGATGAAAATGATTCAGTGGGGACTCTATCTTCCCCAACACACTCTTAAACTAAACACCCCCTTGAAACCTTGTAAGCCAGTCACTTCGAGACTTTATTACCCCCTATTTTTAGGTAGCCAGTGTCTAAGTTTCCTGTCCCTATCTACCCTGTGTACAGAGGAGGTAGCATTGACACTTGATGTGAAGACTCCTTCCCCTTCGGTTGGTATTTTGAGCTATCTTACCTCCAAGCATAAGGAGCTCTGGTAGCGTAGTAGTTATGAATCGGGCTGCGAACCTTAAGGTCAGCAGTTCGAAACTACCAGCTGTTTCACGGGAGAAAGATGAGGCTTTCTGCTCCCGTCAAGATTTATAGCCTTGGAAACCCTGTACAGGGTTGCTATGGGTCGGAACCAACTCGATGGCACTTAACAACAACAAAAACAACCTCCAAGCATGGCAACAATAGTGAGGTTGGCCCAGGATTGGGTGGTGTTTTGTTCTGTTGTGCATAGGGTCACTATGAGTTGGTACCTACTTGATGGCACTTAACAACAACAACCTCCATGAGTATAGGTCAAGTTCATCAAATTGTAGCAATTTATCCTCTTGTTTCCTTTATCAAAAACTGTTTTGTTGTGTGTTTTTTTTTAAATCTTCCTCTAGTTGAGTTCTGACTATCAAGCCGTCGAGGCTAGGTCAAACGGGTACTCTCTGCAAGTTTGGGTGTTCTTGTGTATCTCTCCTCACTTCATATCAGCTAGATGCTTCACTCTCAGCTCTTGCCCTCTGTGGCTATGTCCTTGTCCATGGGCTCAGGTGTCCCCAGGTCTCACCACACTTTGAACCAACAAGCCCTTCCTCTTCTCTTCTCATCTCCAGGTCAACAGGAATCTGTGGAACATTGTTGACCTCAGCCCATTTCTTCTATTGCTGCCTTTCCTCCTCTTCCACTCACCAGTAGACCAATGTG
>NW_006408528.1:37891590-37901224 GCF_000296735.1 Chrysochloris asiatica
GTCAAACCACTTTATTCCATTTGGGGAGCGAAGAGGTGAAGGGGTGGGAGCAGTGCGGTCCGACAAGCGTGTTCCGGCTGAGATCTCTTGGATCTCTCAGTGCCGAAAGTCTTTTCCTGCTTTCTTGTCTTCTTAATGACCTTTTGCTTTCTTCCCGTATGATGTTCTTGATGTCATCCTACTTTTCTGGTCTTTGGTCTTTGGTGTCTAATGCATCAAATCTATTCTTGAGATGATCTCTAAATTCAGGTGGAATATGTTCAAGTTCATATTTTGGCTTTCGTGAACTAACTTTAATTTTCTTTAGCTTCATCCTGAACTTGCATATGAGCAATTGATGGTCCATTCCACTGTCTACCGCTGACCTAGTCTTGTCTGATGATGTGAAGCTTTTCCACCGTCTCTTTCCACAGCTGTAGTCAATTTGATTTCTGTATATTACATTTGGTGAGGGTCATGTGTATAATCATCTTTTATGTTGTTTAAGAAGGTATATGCAAAGAAGAAGTCATTGGTCTTGCAAAATTCTATCATGCGATTTCCAACATTGTTTCTATCAGCTAGGCTATATTTTCCAACTACTGATCTTTTCTCTTTGTTTCCAGCCTTTGCATTCTAATTGCCAGTAATTATCAACACATCTTGATTGCATGCTTGATCAATTTCAGCCTGAAGAAATTAGTAGAATTCTTCAATTTCATCATCACTGGTTTAAGAGACTGGTACGTAAATCTGAATAATTGTGGTATTAACTGGCCTTCCTTGTGGGTGTATGGATTTTATCCTATCACAGCCAGCGTTGTAATTGATAGGCTCATTTTTATGATGACGGCGACACCATTCCTCTTCAATTTGTCATTCCCGGCATAGTAAAACATGTGATTGTCAATTCAAAATGGCCAATACTAGTCCATTTCAGCTCACTAATGCCTAGGATACTGGTAATTATGTGTCCCATTTCATTTTTGACAATTTCCAATTTTCCTAGATTCATATGCCGTATATTCCATGTTCCAATTATTAATGGATTTTTCAGCTGTTTCTCTTCATTTTGAGTTGTGCCCCATCAGCAAATGTAGGTCCCGAAGGTTTTACTCCATTTGTGTCATCACAGTGGACTCTGCTTTGAGGAGGCAGCTCTTCCCCAACGGCATTTTGAGTGCCTTCCAACCAGAGGGGCTCATCCTCTAGCACTATATCGGACAGTATTCTGATGTTCTTCATCATGTTTCAATATTCAATATTCTGATGCTGGCAGTGTTCCATTGCTACTCATAAGGTTTTCAGTGACTAAATATTTAGAAGTAGTCTGTCCCTCCTTTTTCTTAGTCTGGCTTCATCTGGAAGTTCATCTGAAACCTGTCCATGGTGGGTGACTCTGCTGGTATTTAAAATATCTGTGACATGGCTTTCAGAATCACAGCAACATATACGCCACCACAGTATGACAAACTGAAAAATAAGTGATGGGTCAGATGTGATAGAAAAGGTAAAAGACTGGAGGTATGCCTGACTTCAACCTCGTAGGAAGGAATTGACCTTGGGGTGACTGAGTTTGGGTCTCCTTGTCCCCACCCCCATCCCCAATGTGAAGTCTAAGGAGGTGAGACCCTGGCTGTTTTTACAGTTTGGGTCAAATGCTTTCCAAGGTCCTTTTTCAAGAATCCCAGATTGTAAGTTTAGGTCTTGGTAGAGCTCAGATAGGGGCTGACTGTGTGCTTATTTTGTTTCTAAACATGAACCTCATAACTTCAGTACATACTCTGATGTGTACACTACTTGAGTACACATTTGGTAGTGATGCTTATGAACTTTCTCAGAACGTTGTGTAGTGACTTTCTTTTAGTCTTCTAAGGATCCACAGAAGTTGTACAGAGCCTTTCTGATCAGCAAGAAAATAGCTTGCTAAGCTTTAGAAGAGAAACAATTTGCATAAGGCATTCTCCCACATTTATTTCTTTAATTTCAGACCAGAGGCTGATCTTTTCATATGGACTTTCCTGCCACACCTCCCACAAATGGCGAGTGTGGTGTGAGGAGTATGTGTGCGGCATTAACAATGGCGTTTGACAGCGTTTGGGCGGTTAAGAATCTGCCCTTTATACTGAAATGATGTGACTGGCTTTGTTTCCAGGGTTACAGAAACTTCTTTGGTCTATTTCCATGAGTGCATCCAGTGGAAATGCACTGATTTCTTCAGAACCTCTGCATTCTGGCATTACAAGAGGAGGGTGACACTGTCAGAAACGGTGATCCCAGAGTGACTGTCGATACAATTTTTGTACAGTTTTCAGCATAAATTTATTATTTTTTTAAATAAAAAATGTCCCCACAGTTAGTTATAACAACAAAAATGTTGTTCATAAGTCTAACTACATGTACCAATACGAAGGGGCTTCAAAAAAGTTCCTGGGAAAATTCCTTTATCTTTTCATTATATTTTCCACAGACTTTTTGAAGCCCCCTTGTATAGCTACAAGGCTAAAACTCTATGCTAATTTACTTTTTTGAACCTTTTCATGTGCTCTGGCCAGAGCAGTCATTATGACCTGATTACAGTGACACTTGGAATCACATGGTTCCATCTGCATGTGCTTCCAGTATGCAGGCACTCTTTCCATTGCTGCCAGTGTTTTTACAGTAGTTAATTTCGTCACATTTTCCAGTATTTTAGCTACAGTATTGTGGTAATTAGTATTTATGAACGTATTCCCAGTAACTTCTTAAAGAATGAAGTAGTAATTAAAGAAAAAGGAGGAAAATAAAAATAAGGCTCCTGTTAAATTACTAATAATGTTGCAGCTAATAATTGTTGTAATTCAATGTGGAAAGATTTTACAAAATAATTTTGTTGTTATTCTTATAGCCTAAGAAATATTACATATAAGCAACTTATGTCACATATTATCATATGATTAAAATTGATAACAACCATTACTGAGGATTCAGTATGAACTTGTACAAGAGGAGGATCATGGGGACAGTGTGGGTGACTCAAAACCTAGTGACTGATGACCACTTGCCAAGATAATGTAGGTATAAGGTGGAGTCTCTAGTCAGAGGTGGCTGTAGTTGAGCCTTTGTTACTACTTGGCAAAAATGATTAGGTTGGGGTTGATTATTTGGCCTGGGGTGGAAGCTGACTCTGCCCTTGTCCATGGGCAGACTATTAGAGCTGATTGCATTTAGTCATTCTTAAAGCCTTTGAGTAATGACTGTTTCAAACAAATGGGTAGAGGTTTAGGAGTTGCCATATGTAGAACTTAATTCATCATTTCACATGCAATTAAGTAGGTAATTAAATTATGTTAATTAAATTGAAGTTATTGAACATATACTGTTTTAGCAGACAATTTCTCCCTTTTAAGTTGCTTACACTGTTGTTCAGGAGAAAGATGAGGCTTTCTGCTCCCATAAAGACTTACAGCCTCTGAAACCCTATACAGGGTTGCTATGAGCTGGAGCCGACTTGATAGCACCCGTCCCTCCCTTGTTGGGAATGACCTATATCATGCATACAGAAAGACTGCCATTGCTTATTTTATTGGCTACCAGTGAAGGGCTCCTAGTGTGGTGTTATAGGCTAAGCACCGGACTGCTAAGATCAGCAGTTCAAACCTATCAGCTGTCACTCAGAAACCCTATACAAGAGTGCTACGAGTTGGAACCCACTCGACAGCACTTAGCAACAGTGAAGGAGGCTTGGTGACACAACAGTTAAGTGCTCAGCTACTAATGGAAATGTTGGCAGTTTGAATCCACCCAACTGTTCCACAGAAGAAAGACCTGACAATCTGATCATGTCAATATCACAGCCACCTGGGATCCCTAGGAATCAGAAATAGGTTTGATGGCATCTACCAACAGTGAACATCCCTAAGTGACTCAAGTGGTTAAGCACTCTGCTGCTGTGGTCAAAAGGTTGGGAGTTGGAGTCTAGTCACAGGTGTCTTAGAAGTAAGATGTGGTGACCTACTTCCAAAACATCCATCATTATAAAGTTTAAGGAGCACAGTTGTACTCTGATGCACACAGGCTGAGTCTGGCACTGTAAGTGGAGAGTGAGAGGAGGCAAGTTCCAGAGAACTGGGATGTTTAGGGCACTTGCTTGGCTCTTGTTCTCAGTTGTTGTTGTTGTTGTTGTTGTTAAGTGCCGTCGAGTCGGTTCCGACCCATAGCGACCCTGTACAGGGTTTCCAGTTCTCAGTAGTGACAGTTATATGATGAACTCTGGTTACTTATACATAGAGAAGCTGCAGAGTCTACAAAATGTCTTTAGTATTCTAAGAAAGATTAATGGCTGACACTTGTATGTTGCTTTACTGATACACCACTTTACTGATACTACCTCATTGATGGTTGTGAAGTAGTGGTGCCTTATCCAGATGACATGCGATATGGTAGTGTGGCCAAGAACCAGATTTTTTTTTCTTGTATTTTGAAATATTTAAAAACATTTAACAGAAGGGGATCATGCTCAAACAGCACAGAGTCACAGGTAGGGTAACTCACATGGCAACATTTGGATTCCTGGTGTGGCGCTGTAGGATAAGCCCTGGACCACAAGGTCAATTTGTACCATAAGGTCATCAGTTCAAACTCACCAGCTGCTCCTTGGAAACCTTTACAAGGTTACTATGAATCGGAACCGATTCGATGGCATTTATCAATAGCAACAACATTTGCTTATACTGAGTTATATGACATTCTTGTATCTTTAATATAATTATTTTAATATAATTTAATTATAATAATCACATAATTATGCTTTATATAAATTATATAATTATACTTTATGCAGTTGATATAATTATAAAATTGATTATTCTGAATTATAATGATATAAATACACATATAGTGAGATGCTTAAACTGCAATAAATATTAAACACAACTCTGTGTCCATTTGTAGATGAAAAGCAGAGCTGCAAACCCCACTGTGAGATGGATGTCAGATGTCTTAAGTTTGGATGCACTAATCAGCACTAATCAACAAGTGCCAAGAGTTATTTCTGAGTGTCATATCTAACTCGAAATCTTAAGCGACAGGAAAATGCAAACATTGAGTTGAGCAGTAGCAGAGCAAACACTAGTGAGACAGTGTAATAAGTCGTTAAGACTGGACAATGAGCCAGATCTAATGTCTAGAATACGTGCTCTCAGCACTGTCCTGTCCCAAATAGGAAGAAATAGTCATGGTGCCCAAAGATGCCATTCCTTAGAGGAAGTCAGAGAGCAAGAGTAAGAGAGGAAAAGAAAGAGTGGAGATAATTGTATCATTTCTGACCAGGACAATATGCTGGGTCACCCAAGTGTAGGTCCCTCTTCCTGGTGAGAATGACACAAATGTTCTTCAATGTTAACCAGGCTTGGAGGGTACTGAAGACAAAGATAAGAAACCAGGAGCTGTAGAACATTAGGACAAAAAGAGATCGGTGGCCAACAATCTGTGCAGTACAAAGATTATAGGTATGGGGTCTTTACAATCTGAATTCCAGGCCTAGCTGAACCCTTTTTGTGACCTTGGGCAAGGTATTTAAACCTCAGAGCCATGATTTCCTCATCTGGAACAATGTTGTTGCCAAGTGCCATGGAGTCAGTTCCAACTCATAGCGATATTATGCACAGCAGATGAAACATTGCCTGGTCCTAGATCATCCTCACAATTGTTGTTGGTTCTTCTGACAGCCCATGGTGCTTTTAATATTCTTCTCCAACAACATAATTCAAATGCATCAATTCTTCTATGGTCTGCCTTATTCATTGTCCAACTTTCACATCCATATGTTGTTGTTTGTTGTTGTGATGTGCCGTGGAGTCGGTTCTGACTCATAATGACCCTGTACAGGGTTTCCGAAGCTGTAAATCTTTACGGGGGCAGAAAGCTTCATCTTTCTCCTGTAGAACAGCTGGTAGTTTCGAACTGCTAACCGTGAGGTTCACAGCCCGACTTGTAACCACTGTACTATCAGAACTCCTTGAAAATATCATGGTTTGGATCACGCACACCTTAGTCCTCAAACTGATGTCTTTGTTCTTGAACACTTTGATGAGGTCTTTTGTAGCACATTTACATAATTCAATACATATTTGATTTCTTGACTGCTACTTCCATGAGTGATGATTGTGGATCCAAGCAAAATGATGTCTTTGAACAACTTCAATCTTTTCTCTATTCATCATGATGCTATTTATTGGTCCAGTGGTGAGGATTTTTGTTTTCTTTATATTGAGGTACAATTTATACTGAAGGCTGTAGTCTTTGATCTTCATCAGTAAATATTTTAAATCCTTTTTTTTCCAGCAAGCAAAGTTGCATTATTTGCATATCGCAGACTGTTAATGAGTCACTGCATGCAGTACTGATGCCATGCCCTTCTTCATATAATCCAGTGTCTCAGATAATTTGCTCAGCATACAGATTGGAATATATGATGAACAAATTTAACTGTGGCATACACTTTTCCTGATTTTAAGCCTATGAGTCAAAATTAACTCAGTGGTAATAGGGAGAATTCTTATCTTTGTGGATCTTTTCTGCATCGTCTATCTTTTCTTTATCTCTTGATCATATACCAATAAGGTTATTTATGATACATAATGTAATTTACAATAATAAGCAGCAAATCACAAAACCTCTATTTTCTTATTAAGATCATAGTATTTTCCAAAGATCTAATGAGATGATGCATGTATGTTTGGTACCCAGTAAACATATCATAAAGGTTAAATATTAAACATAATAATCCTTTCTGATTCTCAGATCCCTTTCTCATGTTTGTGTTTTTCTTTATCATGGTTGTTTCTTTACCCAAAACCTTAGACTCATCCTCCTTGCTTGACTTCAGCTTCTGTTTCTGTAGTTTGTTTTTTTCCCCTTAGAATTCTTCTCACACCCCGCCCCCACAGCCTCCACATCCTTTAAAAAAAAAAGAAATTCCTTTGAATGTTTTATTGTGGTTTGGGTGAAAGTTTACAGAGCAAATTAGTTTCCCATGTAACAGTTTATACATATTTTGTTTTGTGGCATTAGTTGCAATTCCCTCAAAGTAACAGTACCTCTCTGGGTTTCTCAGTTCCATTCATCATTCTTAACTGCCCCTTCCTGCCTTCTGAGTTTTGTTTTGGAGTAAATACTGCCTTTTTGGTCTGTATGGTTGATTGTTAGAGGAGTACAGTCTTCATGGGCGTTATTGTTCACTGGTTAGGCCTGTCTGTTGTTTGATTGAAAGGTGATCTTTGGGAATATGTTTAGTTACAGCCTTAAAGGGAGTCCTGGTGTGGTGCTTTGTGTGAATGCACTGGACTGCAAAGTTGTTTTGAACCGCAAGGTTGGTGGTTGGAGCTCACCAGTTGCTCCTTGGAAACCCTACCCAGGGTCGCTATGAGTCAGAACTGACTTGACAGCACTTAACAACAACAAAGGGTCATAATCTGAGGGGTTCCATCAGTCTTTATCAGGCCAGGATTTTGTTCTACTTTGATTTTCTCCCTTTCTGACCAGGACTTTCTATTGTGATCCTGATCAGAGTGTTCGGTAGTGGTATCTTTGTTGCTGTCTTGTGTGCTGTTAAGTCAGTCTAACTCATAGCAATCCTGTATAGGGTTTATGAGAGCAGCTAGTGGGTTTTTGTTGTTGTTAAGTACCATTGAGTTGGTTCCAACTCACAGCGACCCTGTATAAGGTTTCCTAGGAGCAGCTGGTGAGTTTGAACTGCCAACCTTGTAGTTAGGCACTATCTAATTCCTCAGGTCTCTGATTAGTGGAGGTTATGGTTCACACTAATGGTTCCTTAGACTAATTGCTCTCTTGAGGGTTTAATATCCTTCACTCTTCTTTGCTCTGGAGAAGGAGAAAACAGTACTTGCCTCCTGTTCCCTTAGAATTCATAAGAAATTGAACTCCTCTCCAGTTTGCTATGGTAGTCTTTAGTACCTCAAAGTATCACAGTAATAGAAAATGATTCAGAAGAGCCAACAGCAGAAAAAGGTCCACAAAGGATCAGTATAGCAGCAGGACGGTATTGGGCCATCCCTGGGAGCCCAGCACAGCCTCATCCTTGCTTCATTGGATGTGGACTTCTTATTCGAAGAGTGTTTTCTATTTGTTCATACAATTCACAAAAGAGATCTTGAATCATGATGCCTTGGAGCTAATTTGTCTAATCACTCCTAGACTTGAACTTGTGGATTGATTTAGTTTGGGAACTCAAAGACAGAGGCTTTCTCTGTAGCTGAGAAAACCTCCTCCTACTGCATCTGGGATTGTTTGCCTTCATCATCTTCCTCCCTTTTAGCGCTCTCTCTTGGGTTATACTATACGTGCTTATGCAGGGCTCCTGGGGAGGGGCCAATACCAGCCAGCGCCTTTGCAGACCCCTTGCAGATCTTTTTCTGCTCTTTGCTCTTCTGAATGATGTTCTCTTATTGTGATATTTTAGGTACTAAAACAACCATGGCAAACTGGAAAGGAGTTCAGAAATAAACACAGGGTATTGCTTACAAATTCTAAGGGAACAGGAGGCTATCAGCGATGCAAGTATTGGAATCCTAACAATAAGGTTGGCCGTTCAAGCCCACTAGCTATTTCAAGGGAGAAGATGAGGCTTTCTGCTCACATAATCATTTACAGCCTCAGAAACCCTATACAGGGTCACTATGAGTTGGAATCAACTCACCAGTACTTAACAACACAAACAACAAATACGAGGGTAACTCAGAAAGTATTGCTACAAAACCATTATTGTTGTTGTTAGTTGTCATCAAGTTGGTTTTGACTCATTGTGACCCTATGCACAATACAGTAGAATACTGCCCAGTTCTGCATCACCCTCACAATTACTGTGATATTTGAATCCTTTGTTGCTGTCACCGTGTCAGACCATGTCATTGAGGTTCTTTCTCTTTTTTGCTGACCCTTCACTTTACCAAGCATGATGTCCTTCTCCAGGGACTGGTTCCTTCTGATAAAAATGTCTAAAGTACGAGTGATGAAGTCTCTCCATCCTGGCTTCTAAGGAGCATTCTGCTGTACTTCTTCAAACACGGATTTGTTTGTTCTTTGGGAAGTTCTTTTAATATTCTTTGCCAACTCCATAATTCAAATGCATTGTTTCTTCTCTGGTCTTCTTTATTCGTTGTCCAACTTTCACATGTCTATGAGGTGATTGAAAATACCGTGGCTTATGTCAAGAGCATCTTAGCCCTCAAATTGACATCTTTGCTCTTTAACACTTTAAAGAGGTCATTTGCAGGAGATTTATCTAATGCAACATGTTGTTTGATTTCTTGACTGCTGCTTCCATGAGCATTGATTGTGAACCAAGCAAAATGAAGTCTTTGACAACTTTAATCTTTTCTTTGTTCTTTACGTTATTCGTTGGACGGGTTGTGAGGATTTCTGTTTTCTCTACATAGAGATGCAATCCATACTGAAGGCTGTCGTTGTAAAACTTCATCAGTATTTCAAGCCCTCTTCTAGACCAGCAAGCAAAGTTGTGACATCTGTGTATTGCAGGGTTTGAGTGAGTCTTCCAATCCTATTGAAATAGTTGAACATTGACCAGTTCTTTTTGGTTTAGTAATTCAGTATATTCCTCCATCATCTTCTTCTTTCTTTTCTTTTCTTTTTTTTT
>NW_006408528.1:37902859-37913520 GCF_000296735.1 Chrysochloris asiatica
AGAAAAATGAGGCTTTCTGCTTCTATGAAGATTTATAGCCTTGGAAACCCTGTACAGGGTCTCTATGAGTCGGAACCGACTCCACGGCACACTACCATCCTTCAGTATTATAAGTTGAGACTTGAATTTTTTCTTCAGTTCTTTCAGCTTGAGAAATGTATTCTTCTCTTTTGATTTTCTGACTTCAGGTCTTTGCACAATTCATTTTCATACTTTTTCTCAAGCCACCCTTTGAAATTTTCCATTCAGCTCTTTACTTCATAATTTCTTCCATTAGTTTTATCTATTCTACATTCAAGTGTAAGTTTCAGAGTCTCTTCTGACACCCATTTTGGTTTTTCTTTCTATCCTGTCTTTTTAATGACCTTTTGCTTTCTCTTTCGTGTATGATGTTCTTGATGTCATCCCACAACTTCTCTGGTCTTTGGTCATTAGTGTCTAATGCATCAAATTTGTTCTTGACTTGGTCTTTAAATTCAGGTGAGATATTTTCAAGGTCATATTTTGTCTCTCATGGATTTGGTTTAATTTTCTTCAGCTTCTTCATGAGCTTGCATATGAACAATTGATGGTCTGTCTGTTCCAGTTGCTTTGTTTTAACTGGTGGTATTGAGCTTCTCTATTATTCCTTTACACAGATGTAGTTGATTTGATTCCTGTATGTTCCATCTGGTGGGGTTCACATTTATAGCCATTATTTTTTTGGTTGAAAAAAAGTAGTTGCCTTGAAAAAAGGTATTTGCAAGTAAGTCATCGATCTTGCAAAATTCCAGCATTGCTTCTATCACAAAGGCCACATTTTCCAACTCCTGATCTTTTTTTGTTTGTTTCTACCTTTCACATTCCAATCATCAATAATTTCAATGCATCTTGATTGTATGTTTGGTTAATTTCAGACTGAAGAAGTTGATTACTGCTGTTATGTGCCTTGGAGTCATAAAACCTGCCTGGACTTCTAGCCTCCAACCCTGCAGGACAATACATTTCTGTTCTTTAAAGGCGGTTGTGACCATCAAAGGACAGTAAGACAGACAGCACGCAGAGATGCCTCTCCTACTGTGGGGGAGCATCAATAGGCACGTGTGACAGTGTGGTTGGCATCCTAACTCTCCTACAACCCTTCCCAGAGGCAGTGAGCAATCCTCACCTCCCTGTGCCCATGTTTCTCTATCTCTAAATTAGGCCAGATGCCTTCTGGTAGAATTGTGGTGAACACTAATGGCAGTTCACATAAAGTTCCCACCACAAGCAAAAAGTAGATGCTCAGTGAATTATTATTATTATTAATATTATTATGAGGCAGAAAATGATGACAGATCAGGAAAACAAGGAGCAGAATCACAAAACGAAACCAGCAAAGAGGCCAGTACAAAAAGACTTCCATGAATGCATCCTCACTCCCCAAGAGCCAATGTGATGAGAGAATGAGGATTGCTGGATCACTCACTGACTTCACAAGAGTAGAAGAGTGTGTTCAGGAGAGGCAACTTCCATGTCCAAGACCAAAAGAAAGGTCTCTGTAGAGTTCTCCTGAGGACACTGTGCGAAGTTATAATCAGTGTCCTCAACAATTTCTTTAGAGTAAACCCAATGACAATTGTCATAGGCTGATCCTTAATAGCTGCTAATGGCAACATGCCACAGTATAATGCAATAGAAATGATCCCACTGAGAGCCAATATAATGGATCTTAGGCACAAGGCGCTCAGCTGTCCTGACTTAACCATGGCAATCATAGTTAATGCTTACTGAGCACTTACTAGGGGCCACAGAGAGTACTAAGTCCTCTGCAACCATTACCTCATTTATGTCTCACAACCACCCTGTGAGTCAATAAAATAAGCATCCCATTTTGCAGATGACTAGACTGAGACTCAGAAAAGTTAAGACACCTGCCCAAGGTCATAGAGCTCATGATCCCTAACCAGGATTCAAACCCAGACAGGCTGACTCCAGAGCCTGTGTCACTACTTCTGTCTGTTGCTACTGGGAAATTGCTTGGGGTGCACACCCTCTGATAGTTCTTTATAGGGTATCCTTGTCAGCTGAGTCGTTGATAAATCATGAACAGCTGTGAGTTTTAAGAATATGCATAGGGAGGGTGATGTACAAGAAGAGGGAGAGTGACAGAAGAATGATAAAGACACGTGAAGACACACGGAGGTATGCAAGGGCTAAAGGGGAGAGAGGTAAATGGTGATAAATATGATAAATACACAACTTTGGAATAACAGTGTTCTGCAGGTAGATACATGAACAGAGATACCAAATAAATGGGTATGGGAGGAACAGTAGGATATACATTTATACTCCACAAATAAATGAGTTTGAAAGAGGATACTGGTTCATGGATATTCACCTTTACTTCAAACACAGTTATGAAGGTGGTGAAGATACAGCAGGCACAATGATGAAAATTTCTTAGATATTATCAACCATCTTAAGGCCTGGGGACTCACCACTGTAGTCTCAGGGCACCATGTTCAATTGCCACAAAGACAATGTTCTACATTCTACTTTGGTTGGTAGCATCTGGAATCCTAAAAACTCATGAGTGGTTGTCTAAGGTGCAGCTATTGGTCTCTCCATATGTGGTAGAAAGAAGAGTGATGAGAACTGAATAGGCTTGGAATCGAGTCCAGTGGACTAAGGGAACATGTGAACATCAGTCTCCATTACTCGAAGACTAGACGAACTAGATGGTGCCAGGCTACCACTCCCAACTACTCTGAAAGGGATCACATTAGAAGCTTGATAGAGTGGGAGAAAGTGTGAAACAAAACTCAAAATTATTCATTAACAATACAAAAAAAAAAAAAAAGACTGGGCTTACTGGTCAGAAAGAAACTGGAGGGACCTGAAACCCTAGACCACCCTTCAAGTCTAGAAAGGAACTCACCCTCATGACCCAATTTTCAGGCAAGCAGTAGATAGCTATATAGGGGACAACAACAGTAGTAGCTCACCATGGAGTGGTCAATCATTCAAGACCAAAAGGGCAATATTTATCTAAGGAAAAAATTGGGAAGGGATGGGAAGGAGGATGGAATGGATATAGGGACCACAGGGAGGAAGTGGTATAACTGGTGTGTGTGAGGGGGTGGGGAGAGTTGCAATTCCTGAGATGAAATAAAGTGCATGATTTGTTGAATGTGAAACTGAAGATCTGTCTGTAAACCTTCATTCAATTCACAATAGGAAGTTGAAAAACAAAGAGTATGTGTAAATTTTGATGAGTCTCTGAGGAGCAGATGCTCACTGGGTTTTGTGTCAGTTGAGGTGGGATAGAACTGCAATGCTGTTCAGGAACCTCACACAGACTCTTGCTTGAACCAAAGGCTCTCCATGACCTTGACTCAGAAAAGAGGGAAGGAAAATAGGGGAGTAGGACCAAGACTCATCTTAGAATGTAATCTTTAGTCTACTCTAATGCATAAAACTGTGGCGGAGGACCTAACATTCCCTGTGTATCATGGCTACAATAAAAAGTATCACAAAGTATCACAGCAGGTGGACTTCAGATTCCAGTTTTGACTGTTTTAAAAATCAGTCTGTAACAGTCACAGGATACTAGGTGCACATCTCCTTTGTAATTGAAACTTAATCTATGGGAGCTTTAAACCTGTCTGACAGGAAAGATTCCCAAACTTTCTCTATCCTGTAGCCACCATTATAGCAGAATGTTCCTCAAAGGCCACATATATGGCATTTGTGCTATCCCTTCATGTTAGACATTACTAGTGGATTGCCCACTTGAATCTTTTTGGAATCTTTTTCAGCTGAGCAATGGGTTGACTCTGAATTTGAAACCTATTTCCTGTTACATGGTGGAAAGATCTAGCATCATAATCTCCTAGTCCAGAAGCCATACCATGTGCTTGCTGATCCTCTTCTGTGAAATGGTAACAATAATGATACCTATTCTCAAGGAGCTCTGGTAGCGTAGTGGTTACGAGTCGGGCTGTCAACCTCAAGGTCAGCAGTTCAAAACCACCAGCGGTTCCATGGGAGAAAGATGAGGCGGTCTGCTCCCGTAAAGATTTACAGCCTCGGAAACCCTGTGCAGGGTGGCTATGAGTCGGAACTGACTCCACGGTACTTAACAACAACAACAACTTCTGCCTCTTCATAAAGCTATTGAGATGATGATATACAAAATCAGAGTGAAGATGCTTTGCAACCTAAATCTCATGAATGGTAGCATACTGTACTGAAGATGAACCACCTATAACCGGTATGAATAAAGAGGAAACTATGATGCAAAAATTGTGTTTAAAGGAATCCTCTACAAAAGAAGTACTGGCATTTTAAATGAGTTTGCAATTCAGGCCTGTTGATAAAACTGTTGATAAAACATGAATGAATGTTTCCTGTTCCTTCTGGTTGATCTCTTTGCAGGGTGATCATACATTACCAGTGATCTCATGGAGTTTGGTACTGTTGATGTCTGGTATGGAGTCCCATTCATTTCTTATGTATTTGTGGACTGTCTACCATGTGGAGGATGGGGAAAAGGAGCTGTCCACCAGGAACTCTATTTTAAACTCTTGAGGGAAGACATCTTTCTCTAAGTAACCCTTGCATCCTCAAGACCAAGCACTAAGTGTTTCACCAGAGGTGACATTGAATTGTGTCATGGGATTTGATGAGTGCAGAGAGGAGGGTGTGGAAAGCCATGACACGTGGTCTTAATACTACAGTGAATGAGAAGCAATAGTCCAGGCTGGTGGAAAAGAGCAGGGATCCTCCCCAGGCTGGAAAGAGAAGCAAGAACCAGGCTGTGGAGGCCCTGCTAATTGTTTTCCAGTAGCATTTCTGAAGGGAACCTATTGATGGTGGTTCCTTGTGGATAAGATACTCAACAATGTAAACTGCTAGGCTGCGGCTCTCTAATTAAGTCTTTTTTCTTACAACATGTGTTTGTTTATTAGAGAGCTATGATAACTTGAGAGTGTCATGTCAGCTTCATCTCCTGCACCAGTTAAATGCAATGACATCAGCCTGTTGGATCCCAACAGACCGGGAATGTTATTACTGAGCTGCAGGGAGGCCACCCAGGGCTGGAGAGAGCTCATCTCCCAAGGTGCTTTGCTTGGAGTGTGGGCAGGCAAGGCCTGAGTGAAGGCAGCAGAGAAGTCTGGTGTTGGAACCCCATGCCATTATCAGTTTTATATCACTGATGCTCTAATGTTAGCTTTGAAGTCATCTGGGACCCAGCAACCTGGGCCCCATTACCAGAGGTTTTGATTATGTAGGTCTAGGGTGGGACCCAAAATTTGTCTTTTTAACAAGTTCCCAGGTAATGCTGCTGCTGCTGGTGGGGAGTTCT
This sequence comes from Chrysochloris asiatica, assembly GCF_000296735.1. Lineage (NCBI taxonomy): Eukaryota > Metazoa > Chordata > Mammalia > Afrosoricida > Chrysochloridae > Chrysochloris > Chrysochloris asiatica. The sequence continues at coordinate 37,908,189 of NW_006408528.1, forward strand.
GTCTTGAGTACATATAGGCCTACACCAAGCCTTAGTGTTAACAAGTAAAACATTCCGCTCCAACCCTTTCATAAAGACATGCCTAAGTAGCATATACCATCCTGTGGTGGCGCTGTAGGCTAAGCACTGGACTTCTAACCATAAGGTTTGTGGTTCAAACCCATCAGCCAGTCCTTGGAAACCCTGTAGAGGATCGTTATGCATTGGAACCAACACGACAGTGCTTAACAACAGCAACAACAACAAAGAACTTCTGGTTTGAGTAGAGGAGTGGATGGAAGCCAAATCTGGAAAGAATCGGAGTCAATCATCAGATGAATGGAAAACCAAATGTGACACGGCCTTATAATGGAATATTACTCTGCCAAAAGAAGGAATGAAGTTCTGTTGCATGCTACAATATGAACAACAATATTATGCTAAGGGAAAGAAACCAGACACAAATGATTGTCTATTGTATGATGCTTTTTATACAAAATGTCCAGAATAAGCAAGAACAGAAAGTCGATTAGGGGGCAGCTCCTGTTGGAGGCAGTGAAGAATGGAGAGTGACTACTTACTGGGCACAGGGTTTCTGTTTGGGGTGGTGAACGTACTGGAATGGTATAGTAGTGAAGTTTGAACTTTCTTCTATGGAGTTGATTCCAACTCATAGCAATACTATCGGACAAACTTGAACTGCTCAGTGGGGCTTCCAAGACTGTAAACCTTTACAGGAGCAGAAAATCTCATCTATTTCCTGTAGAAATGCCACTAGAAGGTCCCGATTTCTTTTCAGTTGCTGTTTCTAGGTTCCTTGGTGATCATATGTGATGTATCTTCCTTTCCACTTGTGCTTGCTTGCTTAATATGCTGTTTTATATCTCAAAAGAGATTGATTTAAGACACACCCTACATTAATAGGGGAGGCCTGATATGGCACTGCGGGTTAATGCACTGGACCGCAAGGTCGGTTTGAACCACAAGATTGGCAGTTCAAATTCACCAACCACTCCTCGGAAACCTTATACAGGGTCGCTGTGAGTTGGACTCCAAAGGCACTTAACAGCAACAGCTACACTAGTAGGATCTTATTAAAATAAGAAAGAAACACATTCCCAAATGGGATTATAACCACAGAGATTAAAAAAAGCTGGTTGCTGCAACAATAGTAATATCTTCCTCCTGTGTTTTGGAAATAGACTGCCACATTTTGCTCCTGGGGAGTAGTTGGTGGGTTTGAACCCCCGACCTTCAGTTAGCAGTACTGAGTCACTAGATCTCCTAACCACAGACGTAGGGTTAGAATTTACAGCACAGTTTTTGGGGCCACAGTTCCATCCATAACATTTACTCCAGGCACAATGGAAAGAAACTGCCCAGTCACCCAGTCCTGTGCCATCCCTATGCTAGAATCCTGAGCAGACTGTTGTGATCCACAGAATTTTCATTGATGTACATTTCCTTAAAATAAAATCCCTGTAAGTTTCTGCATAAGAGGAGTCTGAACATTTTAAGGGTCTTCAATGGACTATCAAATTGCTTGGCTAAAGTACTGAGTCATTTTGCACTTCTACCGCAAGAGTGTGGTTGTATTATTTTCAGCAACTTGCCTGCACTGCTTTCATCATTAAAAAAAAAAAAAAGAGTTGGCAAATTGTACAACTATAATCGCATTTAACATAACCTAATAAATTAGTACAACTTTTTGGCACACATAACATTTCTTCCTAATCCCTTTTTGGTGGCATCCCCACTATTTTGTAAACTGCTTGAGGGCAGTTTACAAAACCTGCACATAGTAGAAAATCAATAATGACTTTTTGAAGCAATGAATAATTCAGGCAATCCCGCCTCCCAATAATTCTCCAGATTTCTAATAGCAGAGCTGTTGTGTGTTTTTTTCCCCCTCTTTAACTAAATCACACTTTATTCCACTTACGTTGGCAGCCTCAGAGAGCTGTTTGCTGGGAAAATGTATGAAGATTTTCACTTGGTGGGAAGTAGACCTCCCCCATCCAACAAAAGACAAGCAGCTAAATCATGTCTCTTGTCCTCCAGCTACTCTCTGCACTCCCATCTCATCTTCTTCCTCCACTCCTGAAGAACCAGCTCCCCATAAGTAAGGAAAAGCTATTTGTAGATTGCATGGGAGGAAAATGAACGCAAATAGGCCCTTCCCAAGCTATTGAGCTTAGTTTTCACCCTTTCAAGCAAGAAAGAGTTTGTATATGCCTAGATGATAGTGTTGGTATGTTAGTGTCAATTGATTGGGACCATTCATGGTGATAAAAAGCTAGTGTGAACTGCTAAATAACAATATATTTTATTTATAGCAACCGTATCTGCACACATTTCAGAAGTAGTAGCATAATGCGTGTATGAGACATATTTATCCTATTCAGTGACATGCCTTGTTTGGTGCATATAGGAGTATGTATATACATTTTCAGATTCCTTTAGTGCCCTCATCTGCACAAAGGTTGGGAAATGTTACTGTGAGGAGATGCTTGACCAGTTAGGGGATGTGCTTGCCATCATAACGAATACTTCACTAGCATTTGACATTGGAACCTGCCTCCACCCCCAATCTAAGACGGCTTCTCCTTAATTTTCGAAGACGGTTAGTTTTGGAAGCATGCTTCCTGCCTGTCCACTGTCTTCTCATCGGTGACAGCAACAAACAGTTAGTGGCATTTCCTAAATGTCTTGCTGCCTGAAATAACATCTTTTTTTTTTCCAATTAAAAAAATAACAAAGGCTGTGCCTTTCCTCTGTTCCCTTCATCGGCCATAACATCTTGACACCTCTCCCTGTTTCCAGCTTTGTCTAAGACCTTGCTTCTCTCTCCAAACAGAATGTGCCATAAGCTGCTATAGGGGAGGGATTGTTTGTGACTGTAGTTTTCAAAGCAAATCTATGCTGGTGGCTTACAGAAAGGTGACATGTACCCAAAGTTTCCCTTATCAGGGCAGCGGGCTCTCCTTGGATCTGCATCATCACCTGGACACGGAATCTTGTACTCTCACCAGGCTGTAGTTGTTTCATGGATTGAGGAGGAGACTGGAATAACTCACTTATTCACAGTCTTTCCTTTTCATCATTTTTGACAAAGACCCTGGCCCTAAGGTCTCCAGCATCATGCTTCCAAAATCAGCTTAGCAAGTGGCTACCATAGGTTCAAATATTAGTCTCTGGATGAAAGAAGAGTGATGCAAATTGAAGGCATTTGGAAACCATTAGTCCAGCCGACTAATGGACCACGTGAACATCAGTCTCCAAGACCCTTAGACCAGAACTAGATGGTACCCAGCTACTAGTGACTGCTCGGAAGGGGATCACATTACAAGGCCCTGGAAAGAATGGGAGAAACTCAAAATAGTAAAAAACACCAGGCAAACTGATCAGATAGAGACTGGTATGACCTTGAGATTACAGCCCTTGGTAACCCTTCAGATCTGGAACTTAACTCATCCCCATGGTTCAATTTTCATCCAAACAATTGATAGGTACATAGGATGGACAACAACACCAGTGAAGTCAAACCTTCTGAGATAAGAAGGGCAGTATTTACCCAAGGACACACCTCAGAAGGGTTAGGAACAAGAAAGACAGCGAGGAAGTGGATTAAGTTGATGTTACACTGAGCGATTGTAAACGCTGAGATGAAGTAAAGGGTATTATTTGTTGAAAGTAAAACTGATGGTGTGCTCTGTAAACCTTTATTCACAAGAAAAAGTTAAAAATTAAAACCCAGCATATGTACTATAAATATTGAGTCATAGAATCATCTTTTTTTTTTTAGCTATATAAATTTACTGAACAGGATTGACTGATAGTATCCAATTCTCTATTGTGTTATGTAAAAACAAAGCTGAACCTCTACACAGTCAATAGATAGTGCATCACCGACAAGTTAACTCAGACTCATGACAGCCTTATGTTAACACATGGAATCTTGTCCAGTCCTCCCCAATCCTCACGATGGCCAGCATGTTCAAGTTCATTGTTGTCGCTACTGTTCTAATCACCCTCACTGGCTGTCTGCTTCACCAAACATGATGTCCTCCTCGAGCAATTGATTCTTCCTGATAGCCTGTCCATAGCAAGTGAGTTGGACAATGCTCTGTTGTGATCCCTATAGTTTTAAACATATAATTTTAGTTATTTTATTGTTGAGAATATACAGAGCAAAGCATACACCAATTCAACAGTTTCTACATGTCTATTTAGAGACACTGATCATATTCTTCAAGTTGTGCAAACATTCTTACCCTACTTTTCTGAACTGTTCCTTCCCCATTAACACAAATTCAGTGTTCCCTAGTCTCTCTAGTTGCTGATGTCAGTTTGGTCCCACATAGGTAGTTCTTTGTTGTTTGACAACTGTTGAGGACTAAGGGGTGCCTGACCCAAGCCATGGCATTCAGTAAACTCCTATACATGCGAAAGTTGGACAGTGAATAAGGAAGACTGTAGAAGAACTGATGTATTTGAGCTATGGTGTTGTAAGAGAATATTAAAAGTACCATGGACTGCCAAAAGTACAAACCAATCTGTGTTGGAAGAAGTACAGCCAGAATGCTCCCTGAAAGCCAGGATGGCCAGACTTTATCTCTCATACTTCAAACATATTGTCAGGAGGGACACGTCCCTGGAGAAGACTATCATGTTTGGTAAAATGATGGGTCGGAACAAAAGAGGAAGACCCCCAATGAGATGGATTGGCACAGTGGCAGCAGCGATGGGCACAAATGTAGCAATAATTGTGAGATTGGCGCAGGACCGGACTTTGTTGTGCATGGGATCGCTATGAGTCGGTACTGACTCAATGGCACCTGACAACAACAACAGGTAGTTCTTAAAAGAGCATGATGCTCAAGACAGACTTTTTTTTTTTTACTAGTTAAGCTCAGCTATTGTTTGGTTTTAAGAAGACTTCAGGGATGTTTTTGGTTTAAAGTTGAAACATTATTGCAGGAAAATCTTTTCAGCTGTTCATCCAAACTTTATGGGTCCAGGAAGCCAGTAGTCTATGAGAATGGGAAATTCTGTTATGCATTTTCCCCCTTGAGTCATAGATTCTTAAACTCAAAAAAGCTTAGTGTTCACAACCTAATGATTTCCAAGTCTGACTTTTTATCAGAATTTCTTGGTGAACTTTTCCAAAATACATATTCTTGCCCCCACATCCATTCTGATCATTAGGAAACCTGCATTTTTTGAAAAATAAATGTTTTATTGTGAATTGTGTGATAGTTTATAAAGGAGAACATTAGTTTTACATTCATTCTATCATACATTATTTCATTGCAATAGTTACCATCCTGTCCATGCATCATCACCCAACCAA
>NW_006408528.1:37913620-37914689 GCF_000296735.1 Chrysochloris asiatica
TGTTGGGTCACCACTCTTTGGAATGGGCACAGATATGGATCTCTTCCAGTCAGTTGGCCAGGTAGCTGTCTTCCAAATTTTCCTGGCATAGACAAATGAGTGCTTCATCAGTTTGTTGAAAGATTTCCGTTTGTATTCCATCAATTCCCAAAGCCTTATTTTTTGCCAATGCCTTCAGTGCACCTTGGACTTTTTCCTTAAGTAACACTGGCTCTTGATCATATGATACCCCTTGAAATGGTTGAACAACGATTCTTTCTTTCTTTCTTAAAACTTTTATTATGAATTGAGTGATAGTTTACATGGGAGAATACTGGTTTTGCATTCATCCTATAGAATTTTGTTTCATTGCAATGATTATAATCCCCTCCATGCATCATCATTTAATAGATTTTCCTTCTATTTCCTCTTTTTTTTCTTTTTGGTGGTGGGGATGTACACAAAAACACTCAGGAATATATAATCAGTTAAAAAACCAAAGCATACATTCTGCAAGTCTGCCTTCTGGCTGCCAGCACACAGCCTTTCTCTTTCCATGAGTCTAGAGTCCTCAGCTGTTCTTTCTCTCCATGTCCTCATCTCTGCCTCCGTCTGTGGTGTTGCTGCTTCTCTGGTTAGGGTCCCACATTCTGCTCATGCTCTTCTCTCTTGAGGGTCATAGGGTCCTCTGTTCCTGGAATGTAAGATTAACTACTCCCCCTTTATGTTACAAAACTTCATCTTTACAGTTGTGACAATCACAGTTAATCATGATAATAGTTATTCACTATTGAATCAAAATAATCCTATCCCCATCTCCTTTCACCAGACCCATCTAGACAAAATGAAAACTATTCAGTGGGGTTCTATTCCCCCACACACACACACACACTGAAACTAAAGTCCCTCTTGAAAACTTGTAAGCCAGCCACTTCATGCTTTTATCACCCCTATTTTAGGTGATAATGTCAAGAAAACAAAAGTCCTCACCACTGGACCAATAAACAACATTCTTATCAATGGAGAAAAGATTGAAGTTGTCAAGGACTTCATTCTTCTTGGATCAACTATCAACACTCACGAAGCAGCA
>NW_006408528.1:37920140-37920860 GCF_000296735.1 Chrysochloris asiatica
GACCACTTGCCTTGATGTCTCCAGGAAACCTGCATTTTGACAAGCTCTCCTTGTGCTTCTAGCGACCAGCCAGGTTTAAAAACCACTAACCTACCCATACTTCCAGGACAGAACTCCCTTGAATATCATCTCTGGCCAGTTGTATGCAAATTCTAATGGAATACTTCAGCCATGAGACTACTTTCCATGAGTATCCTGAATTGAGACAGTTCTTCCTTTTTTTGAACTAAAAGGCATTTCTACATCAAAAGTTTCTACCTACTGGTCTCAATTATACCTTTTAAAGGAATACAGAAATTAAGCTATTCCTTTTTCACCATTTCAGACACTTCTTTTCCTTTCTTGGATCTCTCTACTCATGTCTAGATGCTCTGTCCTGGCTGTTCTTCTCTGGATATGATTGGGGGGAGTTTTTAGAGAGTTGATTATGTGCCAAGTACTTTATATCTGCCTTTCAGATTAGCTCTCAAATGAAAACTGATAGATTAGATATCACTCGAGTGTTAGAGATAAGACAGGAGCCAGTCCAGTGACTTGCCCCAGCTCCCCAAGCTAACAAGTAGCCAAACGGAAATTTGAAAAGCTGACTCCAAATTCTGCATTCTTAGCTAACATGCTATGCTCTAGATCTGTCATTATTTATTCTTTTTAAAAAATGTTTTATTGTGAATTATGTGATAGTTTACAATGGGAAAACATTAGTTTTATGTTCATCCTATC
>NW_006408528.1:37921765-37926893 GCF_000296735.1 Chrysochloris asiatica
TTCACAGGAGTCTATTGAACGTGGTCAGACTTAGCTCACAACTTCATTGCTGGCTTTCCCCCACTTCCCCTTGTTGGTAGACCAGCATAGTCACCAGCAAGACCACATGCCTGCTTGTATATTCCCCTTGAGTCTCAGTTTTGGAAGGGGGTTTGCCCCTGGCCCAATTTTTAACCAAGCAGTAGATAATTATATAGGTGGCAGACAACAACACTAGGAAGGTATGCTCACCATGGAAAGGTCAACCATTCAAAATCAAAAGGGCAACATTTCCCTAAGGACAAAGTTGAGAAGGGAAAGGAAGGTGGGTGGAATGGAGATAGGAAGCACAGGGATGAAGTGGATAACTATTGTGACAGGAAGGGGATTACAGTCATTGAGATGAAACAAAGTGTATGATTTGCTGAATGTAAAACTGATGATCTTGCCTGTAAACCTGCACTCAATGCACAATAAAAAGTTTGTTTGTTTTTATAAAGGCATTAAACAAGTGAGGGCAGAGCTGAAGGAAAATTGATGTTAAGCCACATGGAGATCTCCAAGGAACCAGGAACCAGAAGCTGCAGAGGTGAGGACCTTCCCCAGAGCTGACAGAGAGAGAACCCCTTCCCTTAGAGCCGACACCCTGAATTTGAACTCCTAGACTTCTAAACTTTGAGAAAATAAATTTCTGTTCATGAAGACCATTCACTTGAGGTATTTATGTTGTTGTATCAATGGGTAACTACGCAGGGGGTTTCTCATTGAGCTAACAGAAAATGAGCTAGCCATTTTGATGACTAGTAATGGAACACTGCCTTGGGGAGCTTGTGCTAACACTGGTTGCACCCACAACCTGGAGTTACTGAAAATTTGGCAGAGAATGAAGGAAAAGTTGCCCCAGGGACCCTTGTAGAGTATTTCCATGATTTAAAACTTTTTTAAAATTTTGAATACGTTCATGAATTTTTTAAAAACTTTTTATTATGAATTGCATGGAGTTTTACATAGCAGATCATCAGTTTTACATTCAACAAATCATATATTAATTTCACCTCGATGCTTTCAATCCCCTCAGTGTAGCATCATTCATCACACTTCCTCCCTGTGATTCTTGTTTGCATTCCTCCTTTCCCAATCTGTCTGAATTTCATCCTTAGGTAAATGCTGCCTTTTTAAATCTCCAATGACTGACCATTCGATGATGCGCATCTCCTTTCAGAACTGTTAGAAGTCCTAATTTACAGAAGGGAATAGTGAGAACAAATTAAGAGGTAACACACACAGTCGCCATACCTTGATTTTAGGGGTTAGACAAAAAAATGTCTTCTGCAGATGACACACTGGCCAAGCAGTGGCTGTGGTCTATGCCTTTTACTGTGGCTCTCTGCTGAGAGATGTAAAGCTGAGCATATTGGGTCTGCTGCCTAGGTAGTCCGTCCCATGGGCGAGATGTAAAAATGATGCCTCTGGATGCTCAAGATGATGTTGGCTTAGTGGGTTTTGTGCTTGGTTAAGCTCTTGGTCATGGTGATGGTTATGTGCTGTGGAGTCAGTTCTGACTCACAGTGACCCTGTATGATGTTTCCAAAGCTGTAAATCTCTATGGGAGCAGAAAGCCACATCTTTCTCCTGCTGGCTAAGCTCTTAGACTTTTGGAAGTACCTGAATTTGCAGTGATTCATCCATGGTATGACGGAGTTCCTGATCCCTTTAGGCAGGATTAAAAGGATCAAAACATGACCTCGATAGCCAACTTCTCCATTGTCCTAAATGGTCTAGAGCTTGCTAAACAGTATAGTACCTAAGAGACACGTGTGGTTATTGATCACTTGAAATGTGGCTTTGTTGTTGTTGTTATTGTTTGGTGCTGTTGAGTCTGTTCCGACTCATAGTGACATGATGCACAATAGAACAAAACACTGCCTGCCCTGCATCAACCTCACAATCGCTGTAAAGCTTGAGCCCATTGCTGCTGCCACTGTGCCAATCCATCTCATTGGGGGTCTCCTTTTTTTTTCACTGAACCTCCATTTTATCAAAGATGAAGTCCTTCTCCAGGGACTGGTCCCTCCTGATAATATCTCCAAAGTACAAGAGATGAAATCTGGTCATCCTGGCTTCAAAGAAACATCCTGGTTTCTTCTAACACAAATTTGTTTGTTCTTCTGGCAGTCCATGATACTTTTAATATTCTTTTCCACCACCATTTTCAAATGCATCAATTCTATGGTTTTCCTTATTCATTGTCCAACTTCCACATGCATATGGGGCTATTGAAAATACCATGACTTGGGTCAGGCAAACCTTCATCCTCAAACTGACATCTTTTCTCTTTAGCACACTTTAAAGAGATCTTGTGAAGCAAATTTGCATAATGAAATACATTGGTTGATTTCTTGATTGTTGCTTTCATGAATGTTGATGGTAGATCCAAGCAAAATGAAATCTTTGACAACTTCGATCTTTTCTCCATTTATCGTGATGTTATTTAGTGGTCCACTGGTGAGGATTTTTGTTCTATTTACATTGATATGTAACCCATACTGAAGGCTGTGGTCTTTGATATTCATCAGAAAGTATTTTAAGACCTCTTCTTTCAGCAAGCAATATTGTGTCAGCTGCATATCACAGGTTGTTAGTGAGTCTTCCTCTAATTCTGATGCCACATTCTTCTTCTAGCTATTGTTGTTGTTGTTAAGTGCTGTTCAGTTGGTTCTGAAACCTGTCTGAGTTTCTGAGGAGTGGCTGGTGGGTTTCAACCACCAACTTTGTGGTTGAAATTGGCCTTGTGGTTTAGTGCATAATCATGCAGCACCATACCAGGATTCCAAATGTGGCTATCAGAATATTTAAAATTACATAACATGACTCTCATTTATAGTTCACGTTATATTTCTATTGGATAGTACCAGTCAAGATCTTTGCTATCCAAAGTGTGGTCGCAAACCAGCAACATCAGCATCAACTGCATTTGGAGCTTGTTGGAAATGCAGAATGCCAGGTCCCATCCTAGACCTACTGTGTCAGAATCTGCATCATGGCAGGATCCCTGTTGTTGTGGTTAAGAGCCAGCAAGTCAGTTCTGACTCACAATGACCTTGTGTACAGTTCCTAGGGAGTAGCTGATGGACTTGAATTGCCAGCCTTATGGTTAGCAGGCCACACCAGGATTCCAGTTCATACTGACTTAAAGGAGAGAGTGGAACTGGCCCGTTGAGCTTTACTGGCTGTAATCGTTATGGGAGGGTATCAGCAGGTCCTGTCTCCCTTGTATCCAAACCTCCGACTCTTTGGTTAGCAGTAGAACCCTTAACTGTTGCACCACCAGTGTTCCTTTGGATGTCCATATTGGTTTTTTCCTATCATGATGGCTTTAATAAATTTGGGGGGCTGACAGGAACTGGGGTCCCTATGTAATTTTAATGTTTATTGAAGTTTAACAAGCATTGGAGTAGACTCTGTGCTGCCTGCTATGGTAGCCACTAGTCACATGTGGCTATTTATATTAAATTTAAATCAGTTAAACTTAAACAAAATTACAAATTGAGTTAGTCATACTGGGTACATTTCATGTGCTCATTAACCACATGTGGCTAGTTGCTGCTGTATTGAACGGTGCTAATGATAGACTGTCTCTATTGTTATAGAAAGTTCTGTCGGATAGTCTAGGTGTTTGTGAAGGGGAAAAATTAGATGAAAATGATGGGCCATTCTGGTAGTTTTTAGACCAGGTGAGAATAAAAGAGGTTTAACTGTAAGGCTGAGGGACTCTCCCTCGTCCAGGATAGGGTGCTGTGAATTACAACAGAAGTCAAGACGCAGTTGATGATCTTGAAAAGATGCAAATTTTTGGTAGCTGGTATGGGTAGGATGCTCCCCAAAACATAAACCCTGAAATCCTTAGAGTTTCAGGAGATGGGTTGGGATGATGCTGATTCATCTGAATATCATGCCTGAAGTTGATGTAGCCCAGAAATTTGACTTTAACCAGTTTTTTTTTTTTTAAAGTACTTCTCCAATTTTTCTACTGAAGCTGTACATGCAGAGACATGTTAGGCCCCTCGGGACAGTAGGGGTGAGAAATTAACATATAAATGAAATCTTTTCCCTAAAAGATTGTGTACTGCTCTGCCCTAGCTGATAGTTATGTCTCATATTGTAGGCTTTGGCAAACATTCTTTGCAAATAATGTGTTGTGTGCTGCTGTTAAGGTTTTTTTGTTTATTTTTAACTTTTTGTTGTGAATTGGGTGAAGGTTTACAGAGCAGATCAGTTTCCTGTTCAACAATTCATGCATGTTTTCTTTCATGTCATGGATTGCAATTCTCACAACGGACCACCACTTTATTCCACTTCCTCTTTGTGTTTCCATTCTTTCTTCTCTCTAACCCTTCTGAACGTTGTTCTTGGGTAAATGCTGCCCTTTTGATCTCAAATGCTTCATTATTCTAAGGTGTGTGTGCCATACTAGTGTTATTGATCCCCTTATAGGTCTACAATTTGGCTGAAAATTGAGTCATAGGAGTGAATTCAGTTCTAGATCAGTGGGTGATGAAGAGCCATAGCCTTGGGGTTCCAGCAGCCTCTATTTAGCCAGTAAGCGTGGTCTCTTTTTTAAATGATTTTGAGTTTTGCTCCACAGTTATCGCTCACTCTATCCAGGAGTTTCTACTGTCATCCCTTTCAGAGTAGTTGGTAGTGGCAGCTGGGCATCATCTACATCTAATTCTGGTTTTGGGATTGTGGATGTTCATGTGGTTCATTAGTACATTGGACAGATTGTTTCCATGAGTCTTCAATTTTCTTCACTCTTCTTCTCATTAGATGGGAAGAGACCAATAGTTGCACCTTAGAGGGCCACTCACAGACTTTTAAAATCCCAATCACTACTCACCAAAATAGGATTTGAAACATTGTTTTTGTGAATTATGTTATGCCATTTTACCTTGGTGTCTCCTGAGACCATGGTCCTGAACCCTCAGGCCATGTAACTCATTCCTTCAAGGTGTTTGGATATTTCTACGAAGTTTTTATAACTTTGTCCCCTGTATGCTCCACCATACAGTTGGAAGACAACTGTCTGGCCGACTGATTGGAAGAGATCAATGTTTGTGCCCATTCCAAAGAGAGGTGACCCAACGGAATG
>NW_006408528.1:37927958-37949640 GCF_000296735.1 Chrysochloris asiatica
GTTGGAGAAGGATGTCATGCTGGGTAGGGTGGAGGGTCAGAGAAAAAGAGGAAGACCCCCAACGAGATGGATCAGCCAGGTGGCATCATTGATGGATTCAAGTGTGGCAGCGGTAGTGAGGTTGACCCAGGATCAAACATTGTTTCATTCTGCTGTGCATGGGGTCGCTATGAGTCGGTTCCGACTCGATGGCACCTGACAACAACAACAACAACAATGCTCCACCACATCATGAATGTGTTTATAGAATAGGTAGATACACATGTAGACATTTCCTCTGTCAAACTTGTGTATCTTTGTGGGTATAGTTCCACTCTCCCTCCCTCCCATATCTGTTCTCCCTGCAAGTCATAAATCACTGCTATTCCAGGAAGTGCTTGTGTGTGCCTGCTAAGTTTAATAAAAGAAACATACTACTCCCCTTAGAAATTGAGATACATGATACCAGTCTCATAAACTTTAATTCACAAACTCTGAGATTACAAGAGGAATTTAAAGTAAAAATGGCATGAAGATTGCTTTGTGCCTTTTGCAGTAGGTAAATAATGGCCTTCCCAACGATGTTGTGGTGTAAAGAATTATTTCACCCAAATAATTTTTTTTTGTCCTTGGTAAGCTTGGAATTTCCAAGTGATTGGTGTGTCTGCTATTTTTGGTGGGTGCTGGACCATCTGACAAAGTTATAGTAATAAGATGTTCATGGTTGGAGCTGGTCACATGATATCAGCCCAACTTCCTGAGAGGGAAGAGAGCTGGAGTTCAATCACATGACCAGTGGTTTAGTCAGTAATGCCCACATTATGAAACTTCAATAAATTCTCTGAGCACTGAAGCTTGGATGCACTTCCTGGTTGTTGATAGACATCAATACATTGGAAAGATAGTGTGTCTTTTGGAATACAGAAGCTTCACAGTTGGCACTCACCTAGACCTCATTTTATGCATCTCTTCTTTATTCTGGTTCTGATTTATAGCTTTTATGATAAAACCATAATTGTAAGTCTATGACTCTTCTGAGTTCTGTGAGTCATTCTAGGGGCCTGTGGAACTCAGAAGAGTAATAGACTTTCTAGGTCACTAGATAGGTCTAGTGGCAACCCTAAAATTTGTAGCTAGTTTTTAAGAAGATGGGTATCCTTGTACCTTCCATTTGCACCCTGTGTTTGACGTTCTTGGCAGAATTGGTAGTCTTGAGAAGTGGGCCCTTTATCCTGTGAGATTTCATTTACTTTATATGGTTAGGGCTAGAAGAAGAACTGCATTGCAATTAGTGTCAGAACAGAATAGAATTGATGCTAGAGCTGTCTACATGCTGATCTTTGAAAACCGAATGTTACCTTATGTGGCAAAAGGAACTGCAGATGAAAGTAAGGTTGTTGTTGTTAGGTGCCATCGAATCAGTACCAGCAACCTTATGCACAACAGAATGAAACACTGCCCGGTCCTGCACCGACCTCACAATCATTGTCACTCCTGAGCCCATTGCTGTTGCCACTTTGCCCATTCATCTCATTGGGCTCTTCCTCTTTTTATCCAGACCTTCACTTTTCCAAACATGATATCCTTCTCCGGGGACTGGTTTCTCCTGATAATATGTCTGAAGTATGAGAGATGAAGTCTACCCATCCTGGCTGTCAAAGAGCATTCTGGCTCTTCTTCCAACACAGATCTGTTTGTTCTTTTGGCAGTCCATGGTACTTTTAATATTCTCCTCTAATACCACAGCTCAAATGCATCAATTCTTCTCTGCTTTGTCCAACTTTCACATACATTGGAGGTTATTGAAAATACTTTGGGTTGGGCCAGATGCACCTTAGTGCTTAAACTGACATCTTTGCTCTACAACACTTTAGAGAGTTCTGGTGCAGCAGATTTGCCTAATGCAATACGTGGTATTAACTGGTCTTCTGGTATCTTATCACAGACATTGTTGTTGTTTAAGACATATCATGATATATTCTCTTTGATGATAAAATGTGATGCCATTCCTGTTTATTTGTCATTCCTGGCATAGTGAGCCATGCGATTATCAGATTCACCATGGCCAATACCAGTCCATTTCAGCTCACTAATGCCTAGGATATCAATATTTCTGCTTTCCATTTCATTTTTGACAAATTTCAAATGTCCTAGATTTGTACTTTGTACATTCCATGTTCCTATTATTAACGTTTGTTTATAACTGTTTCTCTTCATTTTGAATTGTACACCATCCACAAATGAAGGTCCCAAAGACTTACTCCATTCGCATCATCACAGTCAACTCTATACTGAGAAGGCAGCTCTTCTCCAATCGTATTTTAAGTGTCTTCTGTCCTGAGGGTGTTCCATCTTCTGACACTGTATCTGACAGTATTCTGATGCTCTTCATCATGTTTCTATATTTAATATTGTGGTGCTGACAGTGTTCCACTGCTATGCAGAAAATTTTCAGTGACTAAGTATTGAAGTAATCTGTCTCTCTTTCTTCCTAGTCTGTCTTCATCTGGAAGCTCAGCTGAAACCTGTCCACCATAGGTGACCCTGCTTGTATTTAAAATACCTGTGGCACGACATACAGAATCAGCAACATGCCAGCCACCACAGTACACCAAACTGACAGATGTGTGATGGTAAGTAAGGTTACAGACCTTGAAATGAGAAGATGATCCGGGAGTCATCTGATGGGCTTGATTTTTTCAGCTGAATCTTTGAGAGTAGAAAAGCTTGCCTGTGACACAGAAAGATGTGACTTTGAAGATAAAAGGTCACAAGCTAACGGATACGGTGGCCTCAAGGAGCTCGAAAAAGCAAGGAAATGGCGCTCATATAGAGCCTTTGGAAAGAATGTACTCCTGCTGATACCCTGATCTTAAGTCCATGAGACTTCTTAGGGGACAGCTAGTCTGCAGAACAGAAATTTGTGTTCTTTAAGGAGCTCGGGTAGCGTAGTGGTTACGAATCGGGCTGCGAGCCGCTAGGTAAGCAGTTCGAAACTACCAGCTGTTCCGCGGGAGAAAGATGAGGCGTTCTGCTCCCATAAAGATTTACAGCCTTGGAAACCCTGTACAGGGTTGCTATGAGTCGGAACTGACTCCACGGCACATAACAACAACAATCTACTAAATGTGTGATAACATTACAGTAGCAATAGGAAAACTATACAATCATACCTCAGAGATACTGTAGGTTTGGTTCCAGACCACTACAATAAAATGAATATCGCAATAAAATGAGTCACACAAATTATTTTTGTTTCCCAGTACTTAAAAAAGTTAGGTTTACACTGTTCTGTAGTCTATTAAGTATGCAAGAGCATTATTAAAAAGGTTGAAAAATTGTGAAAATAATCAAAATGTCACACAGGGACATGATGTGAGCCTGTGCTGTTGGAAAATGGCCTGGACAGACTTGTTCAGTACAAGGATGCCACAAACTATCAATTTATAGCAAAACCGTATCTGTGAAGCCCAGTAGAGCGAGCGGAGCGCAATAAAACAAGATGTGTCTCAATAACTTTTATGGATTCGGTGGTTATTAAATCATTTATTTTGAAACATAGGACAGTCAAAAGAATATCTGTGTTTACTAATGTGTACATACTTGACTTGTAAATCATTCTGTATGAGTCAAAATATAATCAAACTGTTGGTGGTGGCTATTGTTGGTAAATATGTTGTTGGGGAGTGAGTCCAGAAGGCTATTCTATTACATCTGCTTCTACCCCTTACTTATCTGGGTAAGTGTGTTGGTGGTGGTGGTAGTGTGCCATGGAGTTGGTTCCAACTCAGCGACGTCTAAGTTGTAATTTGGTAGTGAACGTATTTGCCCAGAATGGGCCTGGTGACTTGGGCAGTAGTCAGGCATGACTGGAGCAGTGGAAAGTCTTCTAGTTCTAATCATTTCATAGCTTCAGTTTCCTTGTTTTATTTTTTCATAAAGAGTACCAAAGGAGACGGATGGACATATACCATTGCTGAAAAGTTGGTCTTGATGAACTGTTTGCGGGAGTGGAGGATATCCCAGCGTCTGCCCTCAGTACAGTTGTGACACTGGTGGAAAAGAAGTCAGGATCACTGCTTCTAAGGAGTGAATGGTTCTCAAATCTCAAGCCACTAGTGATTTGACATTCATGGTATTAGTCTTGGCTCAGGTAAGAATGCCCTTGAGCCCCACCAGTTTCTCCAAGGTCCATGAGCTGTCCGTGGCTTGGACTTTGGGAGCTGGAACTCAGTTGATGGCCCCTTATTTTTTATGGTGCAGCACCCACTAGACCTCTGGAAGGCATTGCTTCCCCTTCATGCTACCAAGAAGGTCCCTGGAGCTCTGCTCACCAATTCTGACTCCCACTGGCAGGTTGGCCACTTATCCCTGCGCAGACAATGTCTCCACCAACAGCAGCAAAAAGCGACTATGAGTTCGTTCATTCCATGACTCAAACTACTATGATTAAGGGTCCTGACTCTTTCTGGACTGGGCTGGACAAAGCAGAGCTGGGTGGACAGATGGGGACTCATGGAAATAAGGCTAAAAGTAGGGGTAGTGCTGATGAAGGGCTGGCTAGTTAGAAGAAGGTTGGTAAATATTTGGTCAGCAGAGTTGGGCTGAGGTCCTGGCAAAAGGTTGAACACGGTCCTAGCAGCGACACATTTGAGATGAAGGGAGAGCAGGTGAAGAGCCAGAATGAGAAAGGCCAGACAGAGAACTGATGGCAGGTAAGTAGACAGCCAGCCAGTTGAGGTCAAATTGGGAGGGACGGAGGTGCCATGGATAAGAAATGTGCCTTTTATTCCCCCAAGCTGACTTCTGTTTAATCCTGTTCTGCTGATGTGGTTTTGGGCAATGTACTGAAATCTGTCTTGGTTAAATCATCTCTAAAATTAGGATAACGGCAGGTATCCTGCAGGTGAGCATAAAAATGAGAAATAATATGTCTGAAACATTGCAAACACTGTTTCTTCAACTAGAGTTCACGAATGAATGTACTCTCAGAGTTCAGAAGCTTTTTTTTTTTTAGGAAAACTTTATTTTAAGCTTTTATCCACTACTTTCAAACTAGGGTCTTTGTGTTTCTATCTGGGCTAAATATATTTTCTTGGGATTCCAAGAGTTTTAAAATTTGGCAAACACTAGCCTAAAAAAAAAAAAACTAAACCTGTTGCCAAGGAGTTGCTTTAGAAGAAGCTAAAAGTGTGGTGAAAACAGGACTGGTTCACGGCCTCTGTTCACAGGATTTATCCCAGAGACGGGGTTACGACAGCTGGGTTTTCAGTCTAAGCTGTGTTTTTATGGGTAGGGCAGGTTTGAGCTTCCTGGTCAGCTGCCTGGAGCTGCCCAATTTTCAAAGGTGTACAGCCCAGGGGCAGATCCTGGGTTCCAATATGACCTGACAGATTCTGACATTCTAGTTTTTGAAACTTGGAACATTTTCTAACCTTGGGTTTGCTGGCATTGTTTCGTTGCTCCATAATTTTCAGAGATTACACTGTGGTTCTTCAATTACCTCCACAAGGTCTTCCAGTTCCCAGGGACGCAAGTCATGGCGCCTGGAGACCTGGACTCATTTAGAGCTACGCAAGGCTCTCTTGCTATCTCTCTATCCATCTTCAGCTTTGTTTCCCTCTTAGCCATTTGTGCTCTGCATACTATTCATGGAGATTCTGCTCCCAGATGGCAAGGACAGAAGTAAAATCACAGCTGGGCAGTTCTGTCTTCTATCCCAAGCCAGCATCCTTCCTTGGTTCATCTTCTTGACCCAAACACAATTTTACAAGATCCATTTTATTTTTGTAGGAGTCTCTAGCTGTTGCAAATGGTTAATACACTGTTGCATAATTTAAGAGATTGGAGGTTCAAATGCACTTCCAAGTTCCTTGGAAGAAAGGCCTGGCTATCTACATGGAAAACCCTATGGAGCAGTTCTACTCTGACATGTGTGGGGCCATCGTGAGTGAGAATTAACTCAATGGCAGCGGGCTTGCTGGGTTCTGAGGTCACAGCTCCCTTTCCGTCCTTCTGTTGGGGTCTCTCCACAGTCTCATCGAAACATTCCCTGCACAGACATGGGAGTGGGGTGGGAAGGAGGGCTTATATGTACCTCCCCCATGTGTTGCTGTAGGTTAAGCACTGGACAGCTAACTGAAAGGTTACTGGTTCAAACCTAGCAGCCACTCCTCGGAAACCCTATATAGGGTCGCTATGAGTTGGAACCAACTGGCGGATACAGCAACAACATCTGCTCATTTGGAGTCTGTAGCATAGGGGTTACAAGTTGGGTTGCTAACCTCAATGTCAGTAGTTCAAAACTACCAGCCATTCCATGGGAGAAAGATAAGGCTTTCTGCTCTTGTAACAATTTACAGTCTCAGAAACCCGGTACAGGGTCGCTATGAGTCGTAACTGACTCCATGGCACACAACCATCACCACTGCCAGTATTGTATTTTCAGAATTTCATTTATTTATTATTTCTTCAGTTTGAAGAATTTTCTATAGCTTATTATTTTAGAGGAATGCCAACAAATTACACTTGTAGACATTTGAGGATTTCATTTGTAAAGCCCTTTACTTCTCCAGTCGTATTTTCTTTTAGTGTAATAGCTCTCAACCCTGACCTGGCTGCACATTAGAATGACAGAGCAGTCTTCTAAAATGAGTGATATGTGGGCCTCACCAGACATCAGTCGAACTAAATCTCTGGGGTATGGTTCAAGGATTTTTTTTAAAGCTCCCCAGGGTGGCACTAATGGGTAGATGCTTAGTTACTAGCCAAAAGACTGGAATTCTAACTGACCTAGAGATGCCTGCCATGGGAGACACTTCTGGCGATTTGCTTTCAAAAGGTCACACAGCCTTGAAAATGCTATGGAGTAGTTCTACACTGCAAATGTGAAATAGCCATGAGAAACAATCACCTGGTTGACAACTAAGATCAGAAAATCACAAGATAAAGAAATATTAAAATGGATTTAATCAAAATTAAAAACTTCTGCTCATCAAAGGGAAGAAACAAGTTACCGATTAGGAGAAAATATTTGCCATTCATACATCTGACTAAGGGCTTCTATTTAGAGTATTATAGCAATTCCAGGAATTGATGGAATGCAAATAGAAATCATTCAACAAACTAATGATGCACTGGATGTACTCCCTCATGTATGCCAAGAAATTGGGGAGACAGGTATCCAACCAGCCTATTGGAAGAGATCCACATTTATACCCATTCCAAAGAGAGATGACCCAACAGAAATGGATATTATAGAACAGCATCATCAATATATGCAAGCAAAATTTTGCTGAAGATAATTGAAAAATGGCTGCAGCAATACATTGGCAGGGAACGTCCAGGAATTCAAGTCGTATTTAGGAGAGGATATGGAGAAAAGGATAACATTGCTAACATGAGATGGATCTTGGCTGAAAGCAGAAAACACCAGAAAGATGTTTACTTGTACTTTATTGACTATGCAAAGACTTTCTATCATGTGGATCACAACATGCTATGGATAGCATTGCAAAGAATGGGTGTTCTAGAACATTTAATTGTTCTCATTAGGAACCTATAGGTAGACCAACAGGCAGTTGTTCTACCAAAAACAAGCAGATACTGAATGGTTCAAAAATGAAAGGTGTGTGTGCCAGGGTTGTATTTTTCGCCGTACTTGTTCAATATATATGCTGAGCAAATAATCTGAGAAGCTAGATTATATGAAGAACATGGTATCAGGGTTGGAAGAAGACTTATTAACAACCTGAAATATGCAAATGATACAACCCTGCTTGCTGAAAGTGAAGACAACTTAAAATAATTATTGATGAAGATCAAAGACCACAGCATTCAGTATGGGTTGCACCTCAATGTAAAGAAAACAAAACTCCTCACCACTGGACCAATAAATAACATCATGGTAAATGGAGAGAAGACTGAGGTTGTCAAAGACTTTGTTTTGCTTGAATCCACAATCAACACTCATGGAAGCAGCATTTAAGAAATCAAATGAAGTATTGCATTAAGCAAATCTGCTGCTAGGACCTCTTTAAAGTACTCAAGAGCAAAGATGCCAGTTTGAAGACTTAAGGGGTGCCTGACCCAATCCATGGTAATTTCAATAGCCTGATTTGCATGTGAGAGTTGGACAATGAATAAGGAAGACATTAGAATAATTGATGCATTTGAGTTATGGTGTTGGAGAAGGATATTAAAAGTACCAGGGACTGCCAGAAAACAAACATATCTGTGTTGTAAGAAGTACAGTGAGAAAATGCCCCTTAGAAGCCAAGATGGTGAGACTTCATCTCTCATACTTCCGTCACGTTATCAGGAAGGACCAGTCCCTGAAGAAGTGGAAGATCAGCAAAAAAGAGGACAATCCCCAGTGAGATGGGTTGGCACAGTGGCAGCGACAATGGGTTCAAGTTTAACAAGTGTAACATTGGTGAGGAGGGTGCTGGACAATGCAGTGTTTCCTTCTCTTGTATGTAGGGTCGCTATGAGTCAGAGTCAACTCGATGTCACCTAATAACAACTCTAGTTAAAAGATAAACCAATAAAAACATTGATCAAAAAATTTAAACAGGGAATTCACAAAGGAAACTATCATGGCCAAGAAGCACATGAAATAATGCTTAATATCATTAGTCTTCAGGGAAATTAAAAAAAAAAAAAGGACTGGCTAAAAAAAAAATACATAAGACTGCTGATTCCAAATGTTGGTCACCGAGTAGTTAAAAGTCTCATTCATTTCTAGTAGGAGTGTGAAATAGTACAACCACTCTGGAAATTGATCATGTACTTACAAAGAAGACCAAAGCACCAATTCTTGGTATTTATCCAAGAGATATAAAAGCATATGTACGTTAAAAGACTTAGCAACTTTATGCATAATAACCCTAAACTAGAAATAATCCAAATGTCCACCAGCTGGTGAATGGATAAACAAATTGTGGTATCTCTATACAATAAAATACCACTCCTTAACAGAGAAGGAGTGAACTCTGGATTCATACACCAACATGGATGAATCTCAACAACATTATGCTGAGTGAAAGAAACCAGACACAAAAGGGATCCCTCTAGGTGATTCCATTTATTTAAAGTTCTAGCCCACTCAGAAACAGGCAAAACTAGAATATGAACAAAGAACTCAGAACAGAGTTGCCTCTAGGAAAGGGGGTTTGTGAGTGATGGGGAGGCAACGTAAGGGGTCTTTCAGACATGAAGTAAATGCTCCACATTTTGAGAAAAATTGTGTGAATTACAAAGGTATGTTTGTTCATGGCCACAAGGTCGGCAGTTCAAACGCACCGGTTTCTCCTCAGAAACCCTATATAGGGTTGTTATGAGTCAGAACTGACTTGAAGGCGCTTAACAACAGCAACAACATGCATTTGTCAAAATTCATATCATTATAAACTCCAAATCTGTACATCCTGGTGTGGTGCTATAGTATAAGCATTAGACCTGCTAACAGCAAGGTCAGTGGTTCAAACCCACCAGATGTTCCTTGGAAACCCTATCTAGGGTCTCTATGCATTGGAACCGACTCAACAGCACTTAACAACAACAATATCAATACCCCAAGAAGAAAAATTAAGCTGTAAAATGTTTCTCAGATGATTTTACTACACAGCAAAGGTTGAAAGCGTCAGTTACTGTGATTCAGTTCGTTTCCCGGTAGTTTGAAAACCTTCTTTCCTAACTTTCAGACATCTTGTCTGCTGGCACCTTGAAGTCCATTCTCTTATAATTGGGAATTCCAGAACATCATGAGCACCTCACCCAAATTGTCTCATTTTTCAACACACTGACCACAACCTCTTTACTGGTCCAATGATCTGAAACACTAGGCCTCCTTGTCAGTTTCCTATCCTTCCTAGCAAGGGAGTTGTCATTAGATAACTGACTAAGTGACTACCTGCTCTTCTTTTAGGAGAATGAGACTTGTAGCAGATGCCTGAGGAAGTGAGGCATGCTGGCCTTGCTCTCTTGTCTGTATGCAAAGTTTGATATGTTTTGGAAAAGCATCTTTCTTCTACTTCATCCAATGAACATCTTTTTACTCCTAAACTTACTGATTTTGAGTGTTCTTATTTAAAGTGAAGTTCTCTCTTCTTTTTTGCTAGACACACTTCTTTTGATTAAAACCTACTTTATAAAAAAATTACCATTTGCATTCTGAATTATCTTTTATCAAGACCCAGAGATATGTAGGAAAATGTGTTCACCATGGTAAGGCTTTATGTTCAGGCTACTTATTATTACTTATGTCCTATGCTTTGCCTTCATTTCTTATCTGTGTGAGATGCTGAGGTCTAACTTTGCTTCTCTTTGGACAAGTCTGTGTCAAACATCTATGAGCAAAACAGAATATATCACCTACTCAGCATCCCTAACTGCCCAAGAATCAGCCAATAACTAGAAAGCAACCAACATAGAGTTTGTGAACACCTAAAATAGATGTCTTAAAATCCATGCACCATCACAGGTGAGTCCCTTGGATTCTCACTCAGAGCCAATTTACTCTTACCTGAGACACATTTTTATACTCTTCACAATCTGGTAAGAAACACCAGGTTAGAATGTAGAACATAGGTGGCTCTTATGTTCCGATCCTTTGATGGCTATTAAAAGTGATGGTTATTAGTCACGGGATGCTATTGCTGACAGTGAAGCAGCCAGCTGATCCGAGGTGTGAGGAGGCATGCGTGAACTCCCAATCTTGCAGTTAGTACCCATTTGACCTAGGTTGGATGGCTAGCTAGCCAGAACTTGACCAGATGAAGATAAAGATGTTTGATACTGTGAGCAAGTATAAATTGCTACAATTTGGTGAACTGGACCTTTCTTTATAGATGTAGTTGCTCCAATTTCCAACTGCAATGGAAGAATGCTTCAAATCAAGGATCAAGCTCACCCCTTCCGTACACTGGGTTGATAGGGACAGGCAATTTAGACATTGACTATCAAAAATGAGGGGCTATAAAGGTACGAAGTGGCTGGCTTACAAGTATTCATGAGTGTGCTTAGTTTTAGAACAAGGGGGCTAAGACCAAATCCCCACTGAATAGTTTTCCTCTTTTCCAAATGGATTTGGTGAACGGGATGGGTGATGATGGCGATAGGATTTTATGATTCAATTATAAGTAATTATTAGCAGGATTAATTGTGATGGTCACAACTATAATTTTAGAAGTTGTGTAACTAAAAGGGGAGAATAGTAATTCTTTCACTTCAGGAACAGAAGGACCCAAGGACCATCAGGAAGGAAGAACATAAGAAGAGCTTGAGATCCTACCTGGAGGAGTGGTGAAGGCAGAGATGAGATGGTGGCAGACGTGATAACATAGAGAGATAGAGCAGCTGAGGACTCTAGGCCCATGGACTGAAAAAGGCTGTGTACCTGTGGGCAGGAAGCAGGCTTGCAAAATGTGCCCTTTAGACATTTAAATGAATATATATATTTTTGTTTTGTATATGTACATCAAATATTTTTGCTTTGTTGATTGGTGAAAAATAAGATGGAAAAGGGAAGCCATAGGGAGGAAGCAGAATAACGTTTATTGCAGGGAGGGGATTATAATCACTGATGTGAAGCAAAATATGTGATTGATTGAATGTAAAGCTGATGATCTTGTCTGTTAACCTTCACTCAATTCACAATAAAAAGTTTTTTTTTAGAAAGTGACGGTCAACAAGAGGGAAAAGACAATCCCTTCCACCTTCACCCAATCTTATTAAAGATAAATATAAAAGTCTAGTGGCCATTTGGTTCAGGAGCACACATGTAAAATAACTCTCAATGTTTTCTTTAGGCATGACCGCATTCAACGAAAACACAAAACTGTCTTTCATGATAATGCCTTTAAATTTTAAGAAAAGGCTAAATGTTTCAGGCACTCCTCTTTTTAAGGAGTCAAAGAAGTGTATAATATTGTTTTGGAAGGTTTCTATCAAACTGAATGGAAATAAAAGTTCTGAGTTTACATGACAAGTTTCAGTATCTCAAGAATGTTTTCTCCTGGCCTGGCCCAGTGCTTTCCCTGGCAGCACCAGGGTGATGAGGTAACATTCAGCAGTTGCCAATGGTAGAGGTTCACTCTCTTCCAGCCTGTGCTCCATCCTGGACATTAGATAGGAAATTTCCCTCAGAGAACATGAAAAGCCCAAGTGCTCTCCTTGTATGTGGAGCCATTCCCACATGGCCTACAGGGCAGTCAGTCTGCCATTTTCTGTGTTTATTGAACACATGCTGAGTTTCTTCCTTGCCAGTTACCATCTCCTTTCTCCACCTACCTCCAAATCCACAAGATTCTGGTTATCTCTGGGTAGACTCTTTACTTTCCAAATCCACCTGAGAATCACGTATGAATCCATGAATCTGAAATAAGAAGTGATGAATGCAGAATGTCTGAAAATAAGATGACAACGACTCCAGGAATTACTTTTACAATAACCCAGTAGAGGTGGCAGAAGGAAGGGCATACAGGAAACAAGACTGTTATTGACAATTGAAGATTGTTTGGCAGTGGATGTCATGGGAAAACATCATTTTCTGAGTAGTTTGGACATGTCCATTAAAAACAAATAGAAGGAAAATATGTGACACCACACATCTCATTTAATGTTCTTAGTCTTGTTTTTATGTGTATCTTGATTTTACCATTAGCCTAAATACCACTCAAAATTGTTTTCTCAGTAACGTCATCCAGGAAACAAAACATAGGAATTTTAATTTAGGAAAAAAGAAAGCAAGATCTCACCCCTCTTACTGCCCAATCTACTTTATGGCGCAGATTATTTTTCAGAGCAGCTTTAAATGTCAGCATTAAAAAGAACTCCATGGAGTCAAGGACTGACGCCAAAGTGAAGTTGAAGAGTTCTGGTGTCCAGTCCCACACCCACAGTTCAGCTCTACAGTCTGGGTGCTAGGGAATTGAGAGGTCAAATTTGAGACCAGGTGAACTCAATGCACTTTGGAACATAAGTCTTCAAGAGCTTGACTCTTTTTGCTGAATTTTTACTTAAGTAATGTGAACATTATGTGAGTTTTTTTTTTTGTAAACCACGCAGCCTCCTTGCATGCTTGTTTCCTATAAGCACTATTTATGTAGGTGTGTTATATCCAAAAACTTCTCCATTGACTAGGCTTCCTCTCCTTCCGTCTTCCTTCCCTCCCTCCCTCCCTTCCTTCCTTTTCCTCTTTGAGGCCACCACAACTACGTCAAAAACTCATAGCATGTCTATGTGAGAACCTCAGAGTTGTTATAAGATTAAGAAAGACACAGGTGTGGGAAAAGGAGATATACCAATTAATTAGAGTAATTTTGATCATCAAAATAGAGGAGTCTGGATCCAGGCCAAATCCTACGTGTGCTCTTTCAGGCCCGACAATAAGTAATTACAAGGCTTTGCCTGGGAAGCCCCAGACTTGGTGCACAGCCATGCACTGCAGTCTTTGGAGCGAGTTGCAGTCACAGACGCAGGCACCAGGGCCAGCCATGTTCATTTCTAGCCCAGGAGCCTCCATTCAGAGGTTTTCTCTTTGAGGGACATTATTTCAGGCCCTTTGCTCCATTCTAACTTGGTGATTTCCCATTCCTAGGCTTTACTTCTCTCCTTCTGCCCAGCCCTCCATGTTGAAAAACAGGCAGGTGTCTTTTGTTCAGGGTTCCTTGGCAATCCTTTTATTTCCTCACTTGTGCAGCATGCCATCTGACCCTTTGCTGGGCCATTCCATGGGAGAAAATGGAACATTGGGCAGCTGGTGTTTATTTTTGCCTCTTGCTTACACTAGTACAATAAATAAATAAATTGTTACTTTCAGTTTGGCTGGTCTTAATTGACCACTTCAATACCTGGCAGCTTGACAATAATTAAAAACTATATTTTATTATGGAAACTTTCAAACATATACAAAACTGTATGACTGATACAATGGGCCTCTCATACCTATCACTCAACTTTAATAGATGTTCACACATGGCCAATCAGATATTTTAAGCTATAATTTATTTTGTTTCTGTTGAAAATATACACAGCTAAACACACTGTCCAGCAGTTTCCACATTTCAGTGACATTGATGACATTCTTCAAGTTGTGTAACCTTTCTCCCCTCCTTTTCTGAGTTGTTCCTCCTCATTAACATACATTCACTGCCCCTTAAGATTCCTAGCTAATCTTTTAAGCTGTAGTTTCCAATTTGATCCTGATATATAGTTCTTAAAAAAGCATAATACTCAAGGCAGGCCTTTTTTGTTTTTTTAAACTAGTTAAGCTAAACTTTTGTT
Organism: Chrysochloris asiatica; assembly: GCF_000296735.1. NCBI lineage: Eukaryota > Metazoa > Chordata > Mammalia > Afrosoricida > Chrysochloridae > Chrysochloris > Chrysochloris asiatica. The sequence continues at coordinate 37,942,224 of NW_006408528.1, forward strand.
TGGTTTTAAGAAGAACTTCAGGGGAGATTTTTGATTTAAGGTTTAGAGATGATCTCAGGTCAGGGTAATAGTTTCAGAGGTTCACCCAACCTTCATGGTTTCAGGAAGTCTGGAGTCCAGGAGAATTTGAAATTCTGTTCTACATTTCCTTCTTTTGATCAAGATTCTTCCATGAAATTTTTAATCAAAATATTCAGTGATGATGCCAAGCAACTGTGATCAGTACTCCCCCACCATTGCCGTTCTAACCCTTCTCTCCACCTCATTCCAAGTTAATTAAAAACAAATCCAAGGTATCATACTGTTTCATCTGCATGTATCACTAGAAATAAAGTCTTTGTTTTTCTTTTAATCTCTGCTTTTGTTCTCATAAGAGTTCCAACACCATCATCACAACTAAAAATTAACAATAATCTGTTAGTATACTTGCTCAGTTCTCACGTTTACCAGGTCATATCACAACTTCTTTTAATACTTCGTTTGTTAGAGTCAGGATCCAAATATAACCCACATATTACAAGTCAGCTGATAAGTCTTTTATATTCTATAGGCGTCCTCCTCACTGTTTTAATATTGTTTTCTTGCTATTTATTTATTAAGGAGCCCTGGTAACATACTGGGTTTCTCATTGGGCTGCTAACTGAAAGGTCAGCAGTTCAAATCCACCAGCCACTCTGTGGGAGAAAGATGATGGTTTCTTCTCCTGTAAAGAGTTGTCATTGTTGTTGTTAAGTGCTGTTGAATTGGTTCCAATTCATAGCGACCCTGTATAGGTGTTTCCAAGGAACAGCTGGTGGATTTGAACTGCTGACCTAGTGGTCTTGGAAACCTTATCAAGGTTGCTATGAATTGGAACCGACTCGACAACACATAACCGCCCCCACTATTTATTTGTTGAAGGAACTGGGCTGCCTGTTCTATAGAATTTTCAGCGTTATGGATTTTTATGAATGTTGAAACATGTTTCTCTATGATCTGTAATTCCTGTAGTATACCTAGAGGATTGTCATCATTATCCTTATTAAGTGCTGCTGAGTCGGTCCTGACTCATAGTCACTCTATATAGAGTTTCCAAGGAGCTGCTAATGGATTTGAACTGCCAACCTTGTGGTTAGCAGTCCAGTGCTGATCCTACAGTGCCATACCAGGAGTCCGTCATCAGTATCAGTATTATCGAATATATGTAGCACAGAGCTGCCCCATAGGGTTTTCTTCAGTGTGATTTTTATGGAAGCAAATCACCAGACTTTTCTTCTGTAGAGCATCTGGGTAAGTTTGAATCACCAACCTTTTGCTTAGCAGCTGAGCACTTAGTAATTTTGGTGCTCTCAGGGCTCCTGAGTCCCTCCCCTTCTAGGTGAGGAGATGCCTGTCTTATCAAGCTGCTGAGATGTCCCTTCTACTAGTATGTGTTCAGTTATTGCTTCTTTGTCAGCTTACATTAAAAATGGGAATTTTCAAAAATAGAGACAAATCCACAGTTTATTCAATGTTAATAAATTTTATTTAATATTAAATAATGGAGTTATTATTTATAAAATAACCTTTATTTAATATTAAATCAAATACGGCATTCATCAACATCTTTGTATAATAAGGAAGGTTTTCAAGTAAACCTTAAAATATGCATAAAGAATATAGAAACAGGAAATATTATTCTTCTCCTGTCCTCCGTACTCAGAAAATGCAGGAAATTCTTCCCCAAATAAAGCATGACCCATTTCAGCCTAAAGATTTGCTATTCTCTGGACTCTGCTGGCTTGAGAATATATTTCTTTTACCAAAGATGAGTTCAGAGTAAATGACTTGGAAACATATGGATGAAATTTCCCTTAAGCTACCCAGGGGATTGGAAATTAAGGGAAAGAGTGCTTGGTAAAATGCATTTGGGGTTTTGCCAAACCTAAAACAACTGAGAAATAGTTAAGACACAAGGCAGATCTCAAATGCTGCCAAGTGTACCCATCTTAGCGAGACAGGGATTTATAATTAGAGCTGCTCAGAAAAGCACTGTCACACGGGTGGCAAAGGACAAAAAAGCCTTTGTCCTCAGTGTCTTAATGTGGCTGCTATGTCCCAGATAGGCCTTTATGATGTACACACCTCTCTCCATCCTCAGGGTCACCAAAGCAGCCAGTCCTGGTCAGCATGGTTCAAGATATCTTCTCCACCCAAGCCCTGGCATTCTCTTCAGGTTACTTCTGTTTCCAGGCCAGGCTGGGTATTTCTTACTGTGAATTCCTGGATGTGGGAGAACATATCTTGATGAGTGTTCTTGAATTACGATGGGGAACTATAATGAGAAATTAGGACAAAACAGTTTACTTCTGTGATACACATTTTTTTCTTTTGTGTCTCTTATCTTTGTCACTTTCCCAAATTTCTCTGGCTCCTTTAGGTTTCCTTCTCTATAAAATGAAGTGCTGGGATCAGTGGTTCAAACTGTGCTTCCTAGAGTCTTTGTGGGGACTAGTAAGGCCTGTGGGAGTGGGTGTGGGTGAGATAGTGAGAAAGACTTTATTAAAAGTTGGAAGGAGGGGTCCAAGCCTAAGATTTTGAATGAACCAGGGGCTCTGCAGTTAAACCATTGGAAAATCATGAGACTGAGTGAAGTCTCATGTTCCTTCTGACAAAGGAATGATGGTGTTTTCTGCCTCACTTCTCATTCTCCATTCACTAAACCAGACAGCACCAAAGATGGGCTTTAACTCCTATGTGCCAGGCACTGTGCTGAGCACTAGCAGTAAACACAGACAACATGGAACCTTCTCTCATGGAGCTAACAGACTAGCATGAAACAATAAATGAGCACATTCATTCAATTCCCATTATTCATAGATTCCATAGTTTAAAACTTACATACTCACGAAGATATATTTTAACCTCCCAATCAATATCTGCCATGCTTTTGCAGTTACTTGTGAATATGCAAAATCTGAGTTGTCCAAGGTGTGTGTCCCCAGCTGCAGTTGAACAAGATGAACTTCCTTCATGTTTTAAATAACTATCATTTCTGTGATCTATTTAGTGCTACGACGTCTTGTTTTGTTTGGCATTTCTATGCTTTTGATTGATGACTTTGTTGTTTCATATAGTCCCCAACTATAGTGCTGAAGTGCTGTCTAGTGCTCCCAAGCACAAGAAGGCTTTGTGGAGAAATACAGTACGATTGGCTGTGAGTTCAGTGTTAATGAATCGACAGTTTATATTAAATAAAATGCTTGTAAACAGAAGCAGGAGTTCTGGTGTGGCACTGGAGGATCAGCACTGGACTGTTAACCATAAAGTTGGCGTTTCATACCCATTAGCCACTCCTTGGAAACTCTATACAAAATCGCTATGAGTCAAAACTGACTCAACGGCACATACCAACAACCACAAATAGAAGCAGAAAAAAGCAAGGCTGTGTACTCTGGTAGCGTAGTGGTTACGAATCTGGCTGCTAACCTCAGAGTCAGCAGTTCGAAACTACCAGCTGTTCTGCGGGAAAAAGATGAAGCTTTCTGCTCCCGTACAGATTTACAGCCTCGGAAACCCTGTACAGGGTCGCTATGAGTCGGAACTGACTCCACGGCACATAACTACAACAACAACATGTACTGATAGATTGATGAAATTGTTGTGACCAGAGGCTCACAGGAATCTAATCCTGTATTTCTCCTAGAAGCAATGGCTCAGTGTCCACTGATTCAATGTTCATAGTGACTTTATAGAATATGTTGTTGTTGTTGTTAAGTGCTGTTGAGTTGATTCCAACCCATAATGACCCTGTATAGGGTTTCTGAGGTGCAGCTGAAAATAACGACAATAGCTATAAATCTGAATCAAACTATGCACACCATGAAACAAAAGATCATGATTTAATGTTGAGTAGGTCTGGGATTTCAGTGTTATTGCTTGTTTAAAAACATCTTCCCGCCAGCCTGGCTTGCCACTTCGCAATCTGTAAATTATCTAAGCATTGTTAAGCCATTGAGGGTTTCCATTTAAAATATATGCATGTATTTTTTAACCTGAGTGGGGAAGGTCAAGAAACACAGAGTATAAATTAACAGATGGGTTTAGCCAGCTGTTACTGCAGAAAGCAAAGTGGATAGAGTGGAGAAAAGAGGCTAGTGATTAGACGGGAAGTCTACAGGTTGGTGGACTGAGAAGTAAATTTACGTAGGCCATCTCTGGTTCAGAAAGTAAATGACCCAAAGGGCAAGTGAGCTATTTATCTGAATAGCTGCCCCGGTGGTTCCTTTGTTTCACAGTTGCATCTAGAGCTATCCCTAACTTCCTTTCCTAGTTCCTCACTGTGTTTAGTATGCTAGACACAGTTAATGTTAACTGATTACTAAACCTTAATCCTATTGCTATTTCTTTGCCACGTTCCAGCTCTTTCTTTTTTACACATTTTGTATTGAGAAAAGGGATTTAAAAAAATAAAACAAAACAACTTCCTGAGACATTTCCCTGGTTCCGGCTCACCATGTCTGGCCAGTGGTATACCTGTTCTCTTTGATCTGGGAAGGCTGGTGGTGTAGGTAGGCAGAGGGAGACAAGCATATCTGCTTAAAGAGTTAAGACTCCTGTGGGGCACTAGAGGGCAACATTTCCCCAAATCTAAACTCAGCAGAGAAGAAGACCTGTTGACAGGTCAACACTGCCCAGTTTCCAATTCCAGCACATTCTGTGAAACCCAAGTTCCTGCAGAGAAGATAAGGTTGATGCCAGATCTGTGGAAGAGGGAGGCTCACCAGTTCATCTCATATGGCCTATCCTACAGTAAGGGGCAGTGTTAGCTGTTACTACCACCATTACTGTTACCACCACCACCCACCACCACACTATTACCCCTACTACCACCACTAACAGTCTACTACTATTACCACTAATTGGGCCACAGGTGTATCTACTGTTCTGAAAATTTAAACTTTATTTAGTCTAAGCCTGGATAAAGAAAGGGATCTAGTTAAAATGAAATATCTTTCTTGTTTTTCCCCTTTATTTCCTTATTTCTCTGTTTCTCTTTCTTTGTAATAATTTGCTACAACAAGGTTACAAATTAATGCCTGGCATGGAGACTTAGAGAATTGTTTTAGTGAATAGATAAGAATGATCTATATTTGACATATCAATCTTTTGGGTAGATAAGTAGTTACTTCTTATCTTCTTAGGCAGTGTTTGGAAAGAGAGTGTTCTTTGTGGACGGAAAATCTCCTCTGGAGTTTTGTTTGCATTACCCATTTATTTACCATACTCTTTCTGCTTAGCAAACACCCCCACTCCTAGGCCCTGTCCCTTTAATTAATAACCTGTCACTGTATTTCAGTGTTCCTATTGAAGCCCACCCACTGACAGATGGAGAGTCAAAACATAACACTTGACACAGAAACAAACATTTGCTGAACTTCTCCTTTAACCAAGATGGTCAAATGAATGTTTATAACGAACCTCGGCAAGCTCATGGGAAGAAACTGGGATCAAGATTTTCAACAGAGTGGGAGTGCAAGAGGAAAAGAGTGTCAAGCCAGAGTTGTAGGTTCAAAAGTTGACTTGCTTTAAACCACCTCTTTTGTTCCTCAAATCCCCAGGGCTCCATAGCTGTGATCTGACTGAGGTAGACTTCTGCAGAGGTGCGTTCATATATTCAAATCAACAAAGAATGATTAACTTCTGATCTATGCCCAGCATGGATCTCAACTCTAGGCACAAGATAGTGAACAAGAGCCTGTTCTAATGACCCTTGCATACAGTTGGAGGAAAAACACAAAAATAAATAAATTACTAAATATAATGCAAGTTCAATATGTACCAATACGAAGAGTTAAGCAGAGTTGGGACAGAGTGACAGGTGACGGTGGGTGTGTGGATGCTGGTTGTCCATTGGTTAGTTAGAAGATATGGCATTTAAATAGGAAAACCTGAATGAAATGAGGTAGAAGCAAGGTGAGAGTTCTGAGCCAAAGCTAAACCACATATCACCATTCTTGTGAACTGACCCAAGTCAATTTGCTCTGTGCACAGCTTTTAGGGTTTTGGTTTTTCAAGAGATGAGAATCATTGAAAATAGATTGAGGTACAAGAGGATGAGTTTTGCTCCCAGGTTGTAAATAAAGCACATCTCCTACCAAATTTGGCTAGACATACAAAAATTTATAGTTGTTTTTGAGTGTCGTTGAGTCGATTCTGACCCATAGCGACCCTGTATAGGGTTTCCAAAGAGCAGCTGATTAGTTTGAACCGCTGACCTTGCAGTTCAAATGGCTTTACAGCCTGGCGCATTAACCCCATAGCGCCACGCCACGACTCCATATTTGCATATATTTGGACCAAATTAATTTATTTAACAGATTACTTCACTGATATCAAAAGCAAAACTACTTACTTCATTAATTATGAAAGTTAATTTTTTGCATGTGAAATAGGTGAGTCTAATGGGGTCATGACAAGAAAATATCAAGGGATATTTTTGTGAACTGAGAACAGTTACAAAAGCAAAAATATTAGTATAAGATCTTCTTTTTCAGAAAAACTGCAACTTTTCTTATAAATAACTGTGTTCTTATATAGATTTAAAAAAATAACAGATCAAAGCGGGGCTTGATGGCGGCTAGGGTGGCGGTTCAGTGAAGTTCACCGTCAGCCATACCACAGAATACCAGGCAAAGCAGATCCAGGGCAGAGCTCCAAAACTCAGAACCACAGAGATAGGAATATTTTTTAAGTTTGAAGGGTTATAGCTAGTGGAACTTGAAGCTGAAGTAAGAAATCACGTACTTTTGAATCGACCGGGCTCAGAGGCTCGGAGGCCCAGAGCCGACATCTTGGGCGAGACCAAACGGCAAGGCCAAGTGGGGGAGCAGGAACACCACAGAAAAATGCCACAGGACCCTTGCAGCAAAGGTGGACAATACACTTTGTCGGTTTTGCCTTATTCTGATTTCCTTTTTCTTTTTTTGGTATCTGGTCCTTGCTCCCTCCGCCCCTCCCCCCCCACACACACACATGCACACACTGTATGCGCACCTCCATTGTGGTGCCTGAGCGAGTGGACATCCCCCACCCTCACCACTGGTTACTTCTCTTCTGCCACGCATGTGCACAGATACTCAACCCAAGAGCAGGCCCTGAATGATTTTTTCTTTTTTTGTAAATCCAGGAAAGGGCAGGACAGGGCTGTAGAGAGGGAAAGAGAGTTTAAAAACAAAACAGGCCAAAAATTAAATTAAAGCCTGAGGTATAGCATAACACCCAACAATGGCATCTTGAAATCTCTCAGGCAGCTTTGAAATCAAAAAGCTGAAGAAAGGACATTAAGGACATTAAAGCCATACTCATGTTAGGCTACAGATTTAAAAAAAAAAAAAATTTTTTTTTTTTCTTCTCTCCCCTCCTCTCCCTTTTCTGAGATTATAGACTGTAGTATTCA
>NW_006408528.1:37950318-37951384 GCF_000296735.1 Chrysochloris asiatica
GATCAATAACAGAATATCAGAAATAGACAATACTCTGAAAGGGCAAAGGAGTAGAATAGAAGTGATGGAAGACAGAACAGTGAGCTGGAAGACAAATCTCTCAATACCACTAAGGTAGAAGAAAAAACAGAAAAAAGGATTAAAAAATTCTGAAGAAGGTCTACAATTCATGTTGGACAACATAAAGAGGAATAACTTAAGAATTATTAGCATTACAGAAAAAGAAGAATCACACAAGTCCACAGAGGAAATGGTTGAAGAACTGCTGGAATAAAATTTCTCTAACATCCTGAAAAGTGAAAAGATAAACAGTCAAGAAGCTCAATGAATCCCAGGAAGGATAGACCCCAAAAGAAAATCACAGAGACATATCATAATCAAGCTCTCCAAAATCAAAGCTCCTGAAAGCAGCTAGGGAAAACAGAATTGTTACATACAAAGGCAAGCAAGTCAGATTAAGCTCAGATCTCTCAGCAGAAACCATGCAAGCAAGAAGGCAATGGGGAGACAGACATATAAAACCCTGAAAGAAAAAAAAAACTGCCAACCAAGAATCCTTTAACCAGCAAAGCTATAAATCAAATTTAAAAAGTCCAGGCCCAGGGAAGGGCTGTCACCAATTCTACTCAAATTATTCCAGAAGATAGAGGAGGATAGAAAAACTTCTTAATACAGTTTATGAAGCAAGCATAACCCTCATACCAAAACCAGGGAAGGATGTCACTAAAGAAAGAAAATTATAGACCAATATCTCTCATGAACATAGATGCAAAAATTCTCAACAAAATCTTAGGCAACAGAATCCAGCAACACATCAAAAAGATAATGCATCATGATCAAGTGGGATTCATATCAGGGATGCAAGGATGGTTCACCATTAGAAAAATGATCAACGTTATCCACCATATGAATAAGAAAAAAGAAAAGAACCACATGATCACATCGATTGATACAGAAAACACATTTGACAAAATCCAACATTCATTCCTGATAAAAAACACTCAACAAAATAGGAATTGAAGGGAAATTCCTCAACATAATTAAGAGCATATATACAAAACCAACA
>NW_006408528.1:37954209-37964907 GCF_000296735.1 Chrysochloris asiatica
ATGGATGCAGTAGCTCAAAAGAGGGAACAAATCTTTACAGCAAGGATCATTCCCACCCCCTCCATACACAGAGTAGACAGGGATGGGAAACTTTGACATTGGCTACCCAAAGTGGGGGAGCTACAAAGGCAAGAAATGATTGGCTTATAAGCTTTCAAGAGGGAATCTAGATCCAGAGGGCATGAAGGAAGGTAGAATCTCCACTGAGTAGTATCCAATCTGTCTAGGCGGGGCTGATGAACGGAGATGCGGATAGGTCCCTTGTGGTACAGGTGAATAATTGTTAATCAGGACTGACTGTGAGGGTTGGAAATGTAAAGGTGGATGTTTTGTAGCAAAGAAAGAAGTGATTGACTTTGCCATATAGGAGCAGAGTTCCCTGGGGCCATCAAGGAAGAAGAGCAGACAGGGGACTCTACCTAGAGAAGAAGTGATGCCTGAGATGGAGGCAGAGATGATGACGTGGAGAGATGGAGCGGCTGGGGACTTTAGACCCAGAGAGGGAGAGGGGCTCTGTGCTGATTACTGGGGGGCAGGCTTGTAGGGTGTACCCTTGGGTTGGTTGATGATGCATGGAGAGGATTGTAACCATGGCAATGAAACGCTATACGATAGGATGAATGTAAAACTAATGTTCTCCTATGTAAACTATCATATCATTCACAATAAAACATAAAAAGGGTAATATTTACTAGCATAATCTTTATTATAATGTTAAAAATATCTGAATTAAAAAAAAACAAAAAACAACTAAGTAACTACAGTTTTCAACATTAAAATAAAGCCTATTTAATAATAATAATAAAATTAACAGATCAAATAATTTAAACAATTGTCCAGAAAGCTCAGTGAGGTTTCAGTGTTGTGTCCTTATAGAAGCTCTTACCACCTTGTGTGGTAACATTCCAGAGACAAGATTCTGTTATAGTTACACTGGACCACAAACAACCAGAATTTCTCCTAATCAAGGGCCATCTCTAAGGGCACATGCTACTGGCCTCCATGGTGGTCTATATCCTGTCACCATTAGGCTCTCTGGAAGCACGTGGTGAGACAGTATTTGGAACATAAGATGTTCATTAGGAATCAGTCTCTGTGAAATGAAAAGAAAGGAACCCAGATAAAGTTAAGGCAAAAATCAATGTGGTGCTTATCTGACAGTTTCAATTTGGAGTTTGGTGGTCTTCCACTGGGTCAAAATAGCCAGAAATTTATCCCCCACCTGGTAGGATGTGCTTGGGAGAGATGTCTCTGTGCATTTGGGGCATGCCTTGAAGGAGTGGGCAACAGGGCAACAAATTCTTCCTTGAAGGTGAATCTGGGTTACACATCTCTGTGTCTACCACACCATTCATATAACAGTTGAAGAATTTACAAGTCTAAGATGTTTTAGCTAATTCATATATCTTTAATCCCTTTGATGTCTCTGAGTCTATTTCTAATTTTCATCATATTACTAACAATGAACTAATTCCAACAATGAAAGTCCATTTCTGACATACATGTGCTAATTAAGAGTCCCAGGTGTTCACTGAGATATCGATCATAGGATCAGTTGAGGTGGCTGCTTCTGGAGTGTGGCCTTACTGAAAATGTGCTAGCTGGCTATTCCTGGTGTGGAATTTTCCGCTAGCACAACCAACTGCTCTTCGAGAAAAAAATTAAATGAACCAGCACATACATAATTAGGCTGACTCTTCCTTGTTGTAGCATTTTAAAGTAAATTGCAGACTTCCTAACAATTTCACTCAGGTAGGTCTGTCTGGCGTCTTTGGTGCCTACTCTCTGTTTTAGGGATTATTTGATTTGAAGGACAGAAAACTATCCAAACTAGTTTGAGTTTGTTGTTGTATGACCTCAATTCAATTCCAATTTATAGTTACTCTGAATGACAGAGTAGAACTTCCTCCCAAGGACTTCCTCGGGTGCAAGCTTTGTGGGGCAGATGGCCAGCTCTCTCCCACGGAGCAGCTGGTATATTCAACTCATCAATCTTTAAGTTAACAGTTGAGTATTTAACCATTTCACTGGCAGGACTCCTTACTTTAAGTTGTTGTTAGGTGCTGTCAAGTTGGTTCTGATGTATTGTGACCCGGTATAGGGTTACCGAGGAGTGGCTGATGAGCTTGAACTGCTGAACATGCAGTTCAAACTGACCTGATGGCCCAGTGCTTATCCTACAGCACCACACCAAGACTCCAACTTAAGTTTAGTGGGGGTTTATGATAAATTTACAAGGATTCTGACCTAACCGACATAGGAAGGCTATTTGAAAATGATTTATGTTTATTTGAGATTGAAACTCGGGACTTGGGATCTCAAACTTTCCCTGCTCCTCATCACACACTTCCCCAGCCTGGATTGTGCATACATTTGAAGTATCCATCATCAGTAGACCATAGTGTAGTCTCCATTTGTTTTAAATCACTGTCTTGAGAGAAGACATGGAAGAGGAAATATGACTGGTTCAGCCCTTCCCATAATCAGGGGCCTTTTGGATGAGTTGGCCAGGGTGGTCTGATCATCTGTGCTCAAGGATGTAATCTGAGTGAAGTAAATGAGGCTCTTACTTCTAGTGGCTGGAGGAGGACAAGTTTCCAAGACCAGGATGAAGATGGAGAAGCTATGTCCAGCATATGGCATGCCCACCCAACCCTATTTAAGGACAAGATACCTGTTATTTGGCATTGATGCTAAGGACAAGATACCTGTTATTTGGCATAGTATCTTGCCAGAAAATTCCATTATATGCATGATCTTGTGTTTGTACACAAGTGCACACCAGTCCAAGTATTACTATTAAAGACATATACAATGTTTGAATCATGATATGGTTGAATATCAAGGAATATCATAATTCAAACGTATACATATTGCTGCTTCCATGATTCAGGTCATAAAGGTCTTCTCATTATCTTTCTGTGAAATCTTGTCTGGTAGATTTGTCTGGCATACCTGCTTGGTTGTAACTCAAGGAGGTAGGAATTGACTTCCTCAGTGATGGGCCCTTCCCCCAACTCTGGATACTACTCAGTAGATGTGGATGGAATATGCAGTCTCTTCCTCACAGACCACATATTGTCAAAGTTTGAGTCAAGTAGCTCACAACCAATCCTATTGTATTTTGAGCTCTCTGAGGCAACTGTGACCTCTATTTCAATTGTAACAATTATACCTCAGCATAAGCTATCAACTAGAGCATTTGATTCATGAAGGCAGAGTTGTACTCCAACCTGAGTACATACAAACCACATGTTCTTCTCAGTGTCTTCTTTCATGTTTGTTTGCAGCATTTAGAACTTCTCAAGGACCCATCTCATTAGTTGGACAGCCTTAGGAAACATAGCAATGAGACAAGCAGCACTCTGGGTCCAGATTGTGGGAAGTGGTCACTTCTGCCCTGAGCAGAGAAGAGGTTCTCTCATGCCCATAGTCCTTTTCCACTTGCCCTTTTCCTTTCAATAGGGGACGGGCCCTTATTGCTTAGTCAGAGGTGAAACAGAAAGTGGAGACACCTCAGACACAGAGGACCCTGACAAATGAAGACTCAAATACTCAAAGGGAAACAGTGGGTTGCCCCTTCTCAGGCCCCCTTTTTTAGGAGCAGGAATAGGGGAGACCTGAATAAATGTCTATATTTACCCCCTGTTCTCCTTCCTCTCCCCTGTCAAGTTCACACGACTAGGGACTGCACCAACTTAATTAAATAATTAGATCAAAGTCTACTAGAATATTAAATCTTGAAAGCATGGTAGAGAAATGCACAAAATGGACCAACTGAGGGCATTGAATAGAAAGTTTCTTCTTTTCTGTTTTACCTCAATCTAATAGCTCTGGCAAATATTTTGAATGCATAAGTTCCAATGCTGTGCTAGTAAGCCAGGAGTACTGACCGTGGCCACAGCTATACTCCTTTACAGCTGACTCTGCTCACAGTCCCCACCCTGGACCCTTCATTCGGACTCATCTTGCTTTCCTTGTTCTCAATTTCCTGGATGCTAAGGACAAGATACCTGTTATTTGGCATTGTTGTTAGATGCCAGTTAGTCAGTTCCAACTCATAGAGACCCTACATACAACAGAATGAAACACTGCCTGGTCCTGAGCCATCCTCACAATTGTTGCTATGTTTCAGACTATGGTTGCAGCCACTGTGCCAATATATCTCATTGATAGATAGATTATCTAACCTGGGTGCATACAAACCTCGTATTGTTCTTTGTTATAATTCTTTACTTTGTCTTCTTGGTTTTTTTTTTTTTTTTTTGTTGTTGTTGTTGTTTGCTGTTGCTTTCCTTTATAATATCTTTATCCAGAGACTGGTCCTTCTTGATAACATGCCCAAAATATGAGAACAAAAGTCTTGCCATTCTTGCTTCTAGGAGCATTCTGGATGTACTTCTAACCAAGACCGAATTATTCATTCTTCTGACAGTCCATGGTATATTCAATATTCTTCACTAATACCATAATTCAAATGCATCAATTCTTATCCAGGCATGCATATAAAGTAACTGAAAATACCATGACTTGGGTCAGGCACACCATAGTCCTCAACATGACGTCTTTGTTTTATAACATTTTCAAGAGGCCTTTTGTAGCAGATTTGCCCAATACAACATCATTGTTTGAGTTCTTGCTGTTTCAATGAGCTTTCATTATTAATCCAAGTAAAATGAAATCCTTGGCGACTTTAACATTTTCTCTGCTCATCATGATATTACTTATTGGTCCAGTTGTGAGGGTTTTTGTTTTCTTTATGTTGAGATATAATTCATACTGAAGGTTGCAATCTTTGATCTTCATCACTAAGTGCTTCAAATCCTCTTCACTTTCAGGAAGCAAGTTTGTATCATCTGTATGCCACAGATTGTAAAGGAATCTCCCTTTAATCCTGATGCCATGTTGTCTTTACACAGCCCAGTTTCTTGAATTATTTGCTCAGCATACAGATTGAATAAGTATTGTGAAAGGATACAACGCTAACACACACCTTTCCTGATTTTAAACCATTCACTGTCCCTATAATCTGTCCGAATGACTGTCATTTTGTCTATGTGAACACAATGAAGTGTTCCAGATTTTCTGTTCTCCACAATGTTATCCATAATGTTCGATGATCCACACAATTGAATGCCTTTACATAGTCAATAAAACACAGGTAAAAATCTTCCTGGAACCAGCCTGGAATGGCTAAGCACAAGGCAACAGGAATTGATGGAATAAAAATTGAAATCTTTCAACAAAGTGAGGCAGCACTGGAGGCATTCATTCATATATGCCAGGAAATTTGGAAGACAACAACCTGGCCAACTGATTGGAAGAGATCCATATTTATGCCCATTCCAAAGAGAGGTGACCTAACGGGATGCAGAAATCATCAGGCAACATCTTTGGTATCCCGTGCGAGTAAAGTTTTACTAAAGGTAATACAGAAATGGCAGTAACCATACATTGACAAAGACCTTCCTGAAGTTCAAGCTGGATTCAGAAGAGGACATGGAATGAGGGATATCTTGTTGACGTCTGATGGATCTTGGCTGAAAGCAGAGAATACCAGAAAGATGTTTACCTGTATTTTATTGACTACACAAAGGCTTTTGATTGTGTGGATCATGACAAGCTATGGATAACATTGCGAAGTATGCGTATTCCTGAGCACTTAATTGTGCTCATGAGGAACCTGCACATAGACTGAGGCAGTCCTTCGAACAGAACAAGGGAAAGGTGTACGACAGGGTTGTATTCTTTCACTATACTTATTTAACCTGTATGCTGAGCAAATAATCCAAGAAGCTGGGTTATATGAAGAAAAACATAGCATCCAGATTGGAGGAAGACTCATTAACAACCTGCAATATGCAGATGATACAACCATGCTTGCTGAAAGTGAAGAAGACTTAAAATATTTACTGATGAAGATCAAAGACCACAGCCTTCTGTATGGATTGCATCTCAGTGTAAAGAAAACAAAAATCCTCACCACTGGACCAATAAGCAACATTCTTATCAGTGGAGAAAGGAGTGAAGTTGCCAAAGACTTTAAAGTGTTGAAGAGTAAAGATGTCAGTTTGAGGACTCAGGTGTGCCTGATTCAAGCCATGGTATTTTCAATAAACTCATATGTATGCAAAAGTTGGACAGTGAGTAAGGAAGACCATAGAAGAATTGATGCTTTTGAGTTAATGGTGTTGGAGGAGAATATTGAGAGTACCATTCACTGCCAAAAGAACAGATAGATCTGTGTTGGATGAAGTACAGTCAGAGTGCTCCTTGGAAGCCAGGATGGCCAGACTTTATCTCTCATACTTCTGACATATGGTCAAGAGGGACCATTCACCGGAGAGGGATATCATGTTTGGTAAGTGATATCAGAGAAAAAGAGGAAGAACCCCAGTGAGATGGATTGGCAAAGTGACAGCATCAATGGGCTCGAGCATGGCAAGCATAGCAAGGTTGGCTGGATCGGGCAGAGTTTCGTTCTGTTGTGCATAGGGTTACTATGAGATGGTACTGACTTGATGACACCTAACAACAACAACAAAGCTCTTCATTGACTGCTTCCCTGTCTCCTATCAGCTCTTCTTCATTATCTCCACTCTTTTGGGTTCATTAGAAAGAAATTTAAGTGGAAAACCATGTCCAGGTATCAGGAGTGTGAGAAAAGGAAATGTAGAACTGAGACTCAAATCTGAGGAATTTTGTTTATGTTGTTCTTTAGTTTCTTTGTTTGCTGTTATAGCAAGAAGTCCTGCTTTCTAACACTGAGAGAGTCGGGTAGGCAGGAGTTTAGTTGTCAGGAAGGAACATCTGGGTCTAGGCATTCCTGGCTCTCAGAGTAAAGGAACAGTTCCTATAGTGTTTTAAGCTAAAAAAGCCACCAGCCCTTGGGCCACCTAGCTGACTGTGAGGAAAATGGCAAAATGATTGATTTTTGGATTTGTTTGAGAAATTAAGATTCCCAACCCCTGGTGGGTTCCTAGATAAAGGTCTGGGAAGGAAATTGTGAAGATGGATCACTGAGTCTACCAGACACATATCTCTGAGGGTCTACCTTAAGAAAAATGGCTGATCCAAGAGCTATGGAGCCTGTTTCCTACTCCCACAAGCCCATGGGGGGGGGGGCGGGCGGACAGGAAGGCCAATGGCACAGTTGTCTTGTGGAATCACTACCCACAGTTCCTCTTGAGGAACACCACAGCTTGGATGGCAATAGGCAGAGCAGCAGCAATGATAATGGCCTGAGAACCCGTGGACCTCTCCAGTCACCACTCCAATCTTTGTACAAGTTCCTCATGAGCACAATTAAGTGTTCCAGAATACCCATTCTTGCAATGTTGTCCATAGCTTGTCATGATTCACAAAGTTGAAAGCCTTTGCACAGTCAATAAAGCACAGGTAAACATCTTTCTGTACCCTAAGTGTCATGGAGAAATTCCTACAGGAAACACAAAGACCCCACTTCCTGGTTTGCTTACGCTCCATTAAGTTGTTGCATAGGATTTTCAAGGAGTAGCTGGCGGATTTGAAGCACCAACCTCATGGTTAGCAATCCAGTGTTTATCATACAGCACCACACTCAGTAGAAGGGCTAAATCAGGAGTCCACAGTATCCCCACCACCACATTTACCCCTCAACTGAGGGAGTGCTCCTCTAAAGCTCTTACAGCCTGTCAGTTCAAGAGTCCAAGGACATGCATTATTCCAAACCTGGGGTTACCTGGTATTTCCCCCTGTGAAAATCAAGTGTAGCAACATTTCATTTTCTCTGCCTTGTTGTTGTTGTTAAGTGCAATGGATCAGTTCCAACTTATAGCAATCCTGTATAGGGTTTTCAAGCGACTAGTGGATTTGAATTGCTGAACTGTGGTTAGCAGCCCAGTACTTATCACCTTGTTCTTGTTGTTGCTAAGTGCCATTGAGTCAGTTCTGACCCATAGCAACCCTGTTGTTGTTATGTGCCGTGGAGCCGGTTCCGACTCATAGCGACCCTGTATAGGGTTTCCGAGGCTGTAAATCTTTACAGGAGCAGAAAGCCTCATCTTTCTCCCGCGGATCAGCTGGTAGTTTCGAACTGTTGACCTTGCGGTTCGCAGCTCAATTCGTAACCACTACGCTACCAGAGCTCCTCTGTCAAACTTGCATGTCAGAATATTCTGGCTCTCTACTTAAGGCACTATAACAAAACAAGAACTATGCACAGCTTTCAAAATTTAATAGAGTTCCTCCTCTTAACAATACTGTAGTTTTTCACTACTTAACTTTTCTGTTTTTCAGAGATTTGAATTGGAGCTGAAGAAAATTTAAAGTGATCTATAAAAGTCAAAGTACAGCCTTGAATATAACCTGCTTGAATTAAAGACCACCTCAAGAATAGATTTGACACATTGAATATTAATGATCAAAAACCAGGCAAATTATGGGATGACATCAAGGACATCGTACATGAAAATAGAAAAAGGTCATTAAAAAGAGAGGAAAGAAAACATTGATGTCAGAAGAGACTCTGAAACTTGCTCTAGAACATAGAGTAGCTAAATCAAATGGAAGAAGTGACTAAGTGAAAGAGGGAGCAGAAAACTTCAAAAGGTAGCTCAAGAAGATGAAGCAAAGTATTATATTGAAATGAGAATAAACCTGGAATTAAAAACCAAAAGGGAAGAATATGCTTGGCATTTCTCAAATTGAAAGAACTGAAGAAGAACTCAAGCACCAATTATCAATATTGAAAGATTCTATGGGCACAATATTGAATGATGCAGGACGCATCAAAAAGATGGAAGGAATACCCAGAGTCACTGTACCAAAAAGAGTTGGTTGACGTTCAACCATTTTAGGAGGTAGCATATGATCAAGAACCAATGGGATTGAAGAAAGTGGTCCAAATTGCACTAAAGACACTGGTAGAAAACAAGGCTCTAGAAAGTTAACAGAATACTAATGGAAATGTTTCAGCAAACAAATGCACTGGAGGTGCTTACTTGTTATGCCAACAAATCTGGAAGACAGCTACTGGCTACTGACTGGAAGAGATACACATTTGTTCCCATTTCTAGAAAGGTGACCCAATCAAATGTGGAAATGATCCAACAATATCATTAATATCACATGCAAGTAAAATATTGCTAAAGATAACTTAAAAACAGTTGCAGTAGTACACGGACAGGAAGCTGCCAGAAACTGAAGTTGGATTCAGAAGAGAGCATGCAACAAGATATAACACTGCTGATGTCAGATGGACCTTGGTTAAAAACAGAGAATTCCAGAAAAAAAATTTTATTTTTATTTTTTAAAGTTTTTATTGTGAATTATGTGATAGTTTACATGAGAGAACATTAGCTTTATACTTATCCTACTGTATATTGTTTCATTGCCATGATTACAATCCTCTCCATGCATCTTCAAACAACTAAAGGGCATACCCTGCAAGCCTGCCCCTCGGTCGTCAGCACACAGTCCCTCTCCCTTTCTGGGTCTGAAGTCCCCAGCCACTCCATCTCTCCACATCATCATCTCTGCCTCCATCTCTGGCGTCATTGTTTCTCTGGGTAGGGTCCCACACTCTGTTCTCCTCCCTTGGTGGTCCCAGGGCCCTCTACTACTGGACTGTAAAGTCAACCACTCCCCTCCTTTTGCTACAAAACGTCTACCTTTACATGTCCAACCCTCACAGTTAGTCCTGATAGTAATTATTCACTATTGTACCACAAGAGTCCTAGCCCCATCTCCTTTCATCAGCCCCAGCCAAACAGTCACTTCTTGCCTTTGTAGTTTCCCGTCCCTCCCCCCTCTCCCCCCCACCCCCGTTGTGGGTAGCCAATGTTCAAGTTGCCCATCCCTGTCTACCCTGTGCATCGAGGGAGTGGGAATGATCCTTGCTGTAAAGATTTGTTCCCTCTTTTGAGCTACTGCATCCATAGTTATAGGTCAAGTTCATCAAATTGTATCAGATTACTCTTTATTTTCTCTTCTTTCTTCTTCTAGTTGGGTTCTGATTACCCAGTCATTGAAGCCAGGTCAAGTGGGTATTATCTGCAAGTGTGGGTGTTCTTGTGCATATCCCCTCACTTCTTATCTGCTGGATGCTTCACTCTCCACTCTAGTTCTCTGGCTATGTCACTGACTTTGGGCCCAGGAGCCCCCAGGTCTTGTCATACAGCTGGCCTCCACCCAGGTTCACAGGAGTCTATTGAACATGGTCAGACTTAGCTCACAGCTTCATTGCTGTTTTTCCCTCACTTCCCATTATTGGTGACCAATGTGGTCACCAGTCAGATCACATGACTGCTTGTGCATTCCCCTTGAGTCTTAGTCTTGAAAGGGGGTTTGCCCTATGGAGACCCGACCACTTGCCTTGATGTCTCCTGGGCGAGCAACTTGTTTGTTCTTGCAGTAGTCAGTCAGACTGGCATTATTTTTTTTTATGTTTCCTGTTGGTCTTTCTTTCAAGCCATATTTTCCAACTACTAATCTTTCCTTTTTGCTTCCAACCTTTGCATTCCAATCACCAGTAATGATCAATATACCTTGATTGCATGTTTGATCAATTTCAGATTGTAGTAGTTGGTAAAATTCTTCTATTACATCCTCACTGGCTTTAGTGGTTGCTGTGTAAATTTGAGTAATAGTAGTATTAACTGGGCTTCCCTGTAGGAACATGGATATTATCCTATCACAGACAGCGTTGTACCTCATGAC
>NW_006408528.1:37965857-37980038 GCF_000296735.1 Chrysochloris asiatica
CAAGTTTCAGAGTCTCTTCTGACATACATTTTGGTCTTTTCCTTCTTTCTTGTCTTCTTAATGACCTTTTGCTTTCTTCCTGTATGATGTTTTTGATGTCATCCCACAACTCTTCTGGTCTTCGTTCTTTAGTGTCTAATGTATTCAACCTGTTCTTCAGATCATCTCTAAATTCAGATGGGATATATTCAAGGTCATATTTTGGCTCTTGAGGACTTGTTTTCATTTTCTGCAGCTTCAGTCTGACTTGAAGGGGATTCATGTGCTATTTATGTAAGTGGATGTTTTGAACAGAAAGGCCAGTTTTATGGTATCCATTCCAGACAGTGTAGTTGTCTGGAACCCAGATTCTGGAGCCCAATCACACATGTTTCATTCTTGGACCTGCCATTTCTAGATGTATATATTACCTAGGACAAATTATTTCATTTCTCTGTGCCTTGGTTTCCTCATCTGTAAAATGAGGGAAAGATTAGTACAATTGTCTCATAGTATATTGTGAGCATAAAACTGGCTAATGCCTGTTTGTCCCACTGAAAAACCCAGCCTATTGAGTGGATTCCAATTCATAGTGACTCTGTAGGACAGAGCAGAACTGCCCTATGGGATTTCTAGGGCTATAAATCTTTATGGAAGCAGATTGTCACATCTTTCTCCTGAGGAGAAAACTCCTGGTGAGTTTGAACCGCGAACCTCTTGGTCAGCAGCCAAATTCTTTAACCACTGCATCAGAAGGGCTCCTTGATACATGGAAAACACTGTTTAAATGCTAGCTCTAAATATTATTATGTTGTTGTTAAGTGCTGTCAAGCCAATTCTGACTCATAGCGACGTTGTATAGAGTTTCTAAGGAGAGACTGGTGGTTTTGAACTGCCAACCTTGTGGTTCAAACTGACCTTGTGGTCCAGCGCATTCTCCTCCAGTGCCACACCAGTACTCCAACTATTATTATTGATTGCTGTAATATATTCTTTCTGTTTCCGTCACTGTATCTATCGAGATATCATAGCATATATTATAAATGGGAAGGAAATCTCATTTATAATTTATTTATAATGAATACCCAACTACTTCCAAAAGAGATTTAAAGTGGCTGAACAATTACAGTAATTGGAAAATTCATCGACTAGAGTCTAGTTTGTAGTTCTTTTGTAAAGGATAATAACTTTCTAACTCAAGGGAAAAACTGTCCTTTTTTGTTTCTATGTTTGTTTATAATTGTGGTATAGTGGGAAGCATGCTAAATCCTAAGTTGTAAAATAATAATGTTGTTGTTGTTAAGTGCCGTCGAGCCAGTTCTGACTCATAATCACCCTGTATAAGGTTCCCAAGGAGTAGCTGGTGGGTTTGAACCACCAACCTTGTGGTTCAAACCCACCTTGAGGTCTACTGCATTATCCTGCAGCACCACACCAGGACTCCAAGATAATAATAGATAATGATAATAATATGATGACATAGTTGCTCAATAACTCTTTGTAGAATGCAAGAAGACTGTTTCTGAACACCTTCGATGTGTCAGGACGGGAGTCCTGGTGTGGTGGCATTATGGCAAGCTTGGTTTGAACTGCAAAGTTGGCATTCAAGCTCACCAGCTGATCCTTGGAAGCCCTATACAGGGTCAATATGAGTCGGAACTGACTCGTTGGCACTCAACAACAACAACAATGTGTCAGGACTAGAGACTTTGCATCGATTATCTTCCTTGATTCTTACAATCAGTCCTGCATTGGAGATGATACTGTTACTCCCATTTTATAGGTGAAGAGTTCCACAGTCAAAGTCAGTAAGTGGGGAAGCCAGGGTTCAAAGCTAAGTCTCATGCACTTCCTGCTCTGCTACCACCTACCTTGTTGTTAGACAAGACTCTTCTCTGGGCCCTCTGGACCTCAGGCTCTGCACAGGAAACAATTGTGAGCAGCCAGTGCTTCTGGCTCTTTACTTCAGGATGAGGAACGAGAGACCTCTTGCTCAGATATCAGGCGATTTCAGTGTGGAATTCCTATCAATTTTTGACAAGCAATAGAGTCTGCAAACAATGAACCTGACCTTAATTCAAACTCTAAGTGATTATGTTTGACAAAGAAATGTAAACACGGCTTTAATTGATTCGTGTGCTCACAATTGGTGGTTCATTTATTATAGTCTTCTCCATAATAGCCTCCATCTGGAACGTAGGGACTCAATTGCTAGAGTCTCTGTCACTGATTTGAGCCCAGGTCCAGTATTCCTTTGAGAATTTGTTCATTTATTAAACAAGTTAATGACACTGCAACTGGTACTGGGCATATGGTCATAAGGAAGCTAGATGAGGTCTCTGCCTTCATGGGGTTCACAGTCTGATGGGCTGTGAGCAGATGACCTTGCAAAGTCTTATGGGGAGAACCATGAATAAAGTGGCAGGAACTAAGACATGAATAGAGCAAGTACTCAGGAAATAAAAGCAAATGTCTACACTTTCTTTCCTGGAGTTCTGGTGTGACGCTGTGTTAATGTGTTCTGAGTTAATGTGCTGGACTGCAAGGTCAGTTTGAACTGCAAGGTCAGGGGTTCAAGCTCACCAGCCACTCCTCAGAAACCCTGTACAGGGTTGCTATGAGTCAACAGGAACTGATTCAATGGCACTTAACAACAACACCACTTTTTTTTCCAGCTAGTTTTTGAAGTTACAAGATCATTTATTCAGTATTTTACCAGTTTCCACTCAACTGAATGATAACTATAAAAGCTTTTTCATCAAGAAAAAGAGCCAAGAAAAGTATACAAACAAAGACCCATGAGTGATGAGGACCGTGCTCAGGTAGAAAGCCTAGGTAGGGTAGTCAAAGATTGTCCTTCTGAAGAGGAGCATTTAAATGGAGACTTGGACATTAAAATGGAGCCAGTCATGGTAGAGTAGAGTGGAAGAATGCTCCAAACAGAGAAAGGGTGCAAAGACCCTGGGTCCAGAAGGGCTTGGTATTCTTGAGGAGATTCAGATCCAGGTGGTTAGAGAGAATGGGAGGTGGGGTGAGTTGAGATTGGGCAATTAACAGGAAATACAAGGAAAACGGAGTGCTCTAAACATTACCAGGGGGTTACAACCATGAAAATACAGACAATGAGAGAATTGTGGGGGAAATGCCTTAGCTTAACAAACAAGTGAAAAAACAAAAAACACAGAGAAGCCTGTAGATTAAAAGAGATATAGAAGATGTTGCCAAGGAGGTGGAGAAATTGGACCCTCATGCATTGATGGTGGGAATGTAAAATGGTGCTTATTGGCAGTGATAGCGTTTCTGGAGTATATGATGATATGTGTAGTTTGGATGGACTGTTCCCCCACAAACATCTCCACACACATCATTGTAGCCTGAATAGCTCCCATATGCAAACAGTACAAAAACAGAAAATAACAATGACACTAATTTGCTTGGTTTCAGAAGGCATTATCCAGGCATTAGTCACAAAAGCAATCTGAAAGATGAAGTGAGCAGACAGCCCCCATTTCTTCCCACCTTCCCTCCACCTACAGTCTCCTCTACTTTCAAGCCAAGATAAAGTCCTCTAAGCTGGGTAGGGGAAGGAAAGAAGAGAGTTAGCTGTAGTGTGGAACTTGTGATTCCTTCCAATACCCCCACACTAGCCAACTCACAGATGTGGGTGTGTCTGTTGGAGTGCACTAAGGAATCCCTTTTAAGTTTGGGAATCTGAGAAGGGAGACAATGTGTGCCTTACTTCTTGGATGAATTCCAGGGAAATCACAGCCAAATCCATTGTAACGTATCAAAAATGGGATAGCTATGGCAGCTTAGTGGGGGTCAGAGGCTACTCTGAGTTTCCTATATCCCTGAATTAGTATGAATGGCCATATAAACATACTCAAGGTTCTGAGTGAAACACAAAAGGTATCTGGGAGATAGCAAGCCCAGGGGGTTTTGAGACCAGCTCAAGGGAACACTGTATCAGTAGGATGCCATGAACAGGACTGCAGGAGACCTGGAAGGATATCTTGGTGACCAGACAGGATGGGCTACGTGTGAAACAAGCAGGACAGAAGAGCACCAAGGAGTTGGTATTCTTTATGGTATCCTTAGTGTCTTCAACACTGTTCTGCACCTTGCAGTTATCCAATTAGTTAGTCTGGAGGACTTATTCTTAGTGAACCTATGTTGGCTCCTGCCTTCCTTTCTATGTACACCCAACACCCACAATGATAAATCATCCTAGACTGCAGTAGGGCGCTATGATTGTGCTTCCTTGCAGAAGCTGGAATCAGACCGTCTGCCCAGGTCTTCCCTTCCCCAGCTATCACCTTTGGCAGTGTTTGCCTCATTGCTTCCGTCTGTCACTGTCGTTCTTGGCTTCAGTTTCTTCTTCATGTGTCTGTTCTGCTTTCTCTGGCTGGTGGGAAACTTTCTTGAAAAAGAAGATTGAAGCATGCTGGGCCTCCCCTGAGAATGCAACAGCCTGTCCCATCCACACTAACCTTGTTTTTTATTGTTACCATCTTTCAGCCAAAATATCTACCTACATCATCCATCCATTACTGCTGTGCTCCCGGAGCCATTTTCTCAAGAAAAGCAATAGGTTTTGGAAAATATTAAACTTCAAAACAAGTAAGTGTATATACTGATTTCCCAAATTCAACATTAGCTTTCTCTCATACCCATTGATCAATCTTTCCTCCTACTTTGGACAAGACATTTCTTGAAACATGGGTAAGGTAGGTATCGGCCCATTTTCTTTTTCTTAATCTCTTTGTACTTTGGAGAAGTTTAGTAGCGTTTATGTGAGTGCACAGCTGGTATCTGTGGAATTAGAATCGACTACAAGATCTGTACTCCTCTTTCCACACCACCCACCTCTTCAAAGGGATACCACCACTTTCAACTATATCTGTAAGTAGAAAGTCATGTAAGGCAGCCAGCCAGCCCTCAGAGGGATGCACACACACACACAAACCTGTCATTTCACCTGAACACCTTCACACACATGCAGATCCATGCATCTGCACACTTGAGGTTTGGGGCTCTTTCGAGCACCAGCTGTCAGAACTTCCTCTTTCTCCCTGACAATCATCTTCCAGGCTCTGACTACCTCAAAGCATGGGGACTTGAGGAAAGTCACCCTGTGCCCTGGGAATGCTGTGATGGCGACTGTTATGCATTGAATTGTGACCCCCCAGAAGGTCCTAACTCTGTACCAGTGACTGAACCTGATTTGGATATAGGATTTTTCTTTGTGATCAGTTAATGCCAGACAAGGGTGGGTCCAAATCCCTTGTGTGAGTGTCCTATAAAAAGGGCGAAGAAGAAACAGTCACGCAGGATGAGATCCTATGTGAAGATGCTTCTAAAAGCCAAAGAATGCCCCCAAGTGGCCAGGGCTACCACAGTCTGGAAGAGACAAGAAAGAAATTTTCCTTAGAACCTGGCCCTGCCTGAAACCTTGACTTTGAACTCCTAGCCTCCAGAGCTGAGACAATACATTTCTGTTCTTCAAAGCCACAGAATTTTGTTATAACAGGCCCAAGAAACCAAGACAGTAACTATGATCATATTCAAATCAGCTAATGCTCATCCAGTCCCACTCCATGGACTCTCCCTTGGACCTCTGTCCAGGCATGGTGTTTTACCTCCTAAGGAGGGCACTGCCCTCTTCAGCTTGGTTTCAGTGACAGAATATCTATGTTTTCATGTCACCTGTGGAGAGATGGAGACAGCAGTTTGAAATGCTTAACTGGCAATTTCTAAGTGAGGGTCAATGAACTGCTCATAGCAGAAGGCATTATCTGCATGTGGAAGAGCTTTCTGCAAAGCACCATACAAGTATGAGTCACCTACTGCTTCTGCTGCTCCCATGGTGGCTCTTTGTATTACTATAGAGTAGGAGATAGAGGGCCTGAGTCTCCAGAAGCCTGGTATCCAGGTGTACTAACAGTGAGTCACTTGGACAGTTTTCTTATCTAGAAAATGCAGAGCTTGGATAGCTTTCAATTAGATTTCTAAAGTTCATTCAAGCTCTAAAATCTATGGTTCTACACAGTTTTCACCCATTTTTCTTTGTTGTTGTTAGGTGCCATTGAGTCAATTCTGACTCAGAACCCCCCAATCTGCAGCAGAATGAAATGCTTCCTGGTCTGGTGCCATTCTCACAGTCGTTGCTGTGTTGGGCTCGTTGTTTCAGCCACTTGCTGAGGGTCCTCCTCTTTATTGTTGTTAGGTGCCATTGAGTTGGTGCCGACTCATAGGCACCTTGTGCACAGCAGAACGAAACACTGCCCGATCCTCTTTATTACTGACCCTTTATTTTGTCAATCATGACATCATTCTCCAGAAACTGGTACCTCCCAATGACATGCCTGAAGTATGTGAGACTTGTAGGAAATCCTCATGAGAGTGAGCAACTAGAGTCTAAACGTTTATTGAGAGCTGGATCCATTAGGTGCTCTGACCAAGAGGTTTCTTGTTTTTAATACAGAGGAAGCTTTAAGTCAGATTGTAGAGGGCCTCCAGGGAAATTGAGAGCTGTTTAAAACCCAAATGTTTGAGTTGGAACTTATTTTTGGATGTGGGTTTACCACCACCCACACAAACACGCAAACACCCACATGAAAATACATACATATTCAAATAGAAGAATCTCATATTAAGGAATAATAGGTTTCTGGTAAGATTCAGATGAACTTAAAGGTTTATGAATTGAAGTCCTTGATTGCACTAAGGAAAAGTATACTATTTTAAAAAGGGAGGAAGAAAATCCTAGGAAGTTCTTAAAGCTAAGCAAAACCAAACCAACACGAAGTTCAACTTTTTGTGTTGCAAGAACTATTATTCGTTGCTTTGAAAATGAAGATGATGATTTCCTTTGGAAATCAGTTTTTTTTTAAAGAGACAGACCAGGGGCTTCAAAAAGTTCGTGGAAAATGGAATTGAAATGTTTCCATGAGCTTTTGGAAACCTCTTTATAAATACCTTACCACAACAGACCACTCTGAAAGGGATCACATTAGAAGGTGTTGGAGAAAGTGGGAGAAATGTGGAACAAAACTCAAAATCAGAAAAAAAAGCCTGAGACTATGGCCCCTTACTCCCCCTTTAGGCCTGGAACCGAACTCACCTCCACATGGCTCAGTTTTCAGCTAAACAATAGACAAGTTGATAAGGTGCGCAATGGACTCTTGGTGTGGCACTGTAGGGTAAGCACAGGACTGCAAACCACAGAGTCTGTGGTTCAAATCCACCAGCTACTACTTGAAAACCCAATACAGGGTCTCTATGAGTCGGAACTGACTCAATGGCACTTAACAACAACAGCAACAAGAGGTGAACAATAGTAGAGAGGTCTGCATTCCTTAGAATAATCATCCATTTGAGATTAAAACAAAAAAAGGGCAGCATTTGCACAAAGAGAAAGTACAGAAGGCCAGAAGTGTTTGGGAAGAAGGAGGAACCGAAACAGGAAACATGGGGAAGAAGTAGGACAAGTGATGTTATACTATGGGTACTATAATCAAGGATCTCTGGTAGCGTAGTGATTACGAATCAGGCTGCTAACCTCAGGGTCAGCAGTTCAAAACTACCAGCTGTTCCGCAGGAGAAAGATGAAGTTTTCTGTTCCCGTAAAGATTTACAGCCTCGGAAACTGTGTACAGGGTCGCTATGAGTCGGAACCGACTCCACGGCACACAGCAACAACAACACAATCAATAACATGAAAACAAAATGTGTTTGAATTGTTAAGTGGAACACTGATTTGCTCTATAAACCTTCACCCAATTTTCAATAAAGAGTTAAAAAAAAAAAAAAGAGAGAGAGCCCTGTATACCATAAAGCATTGTGATGAAATCATAAAGATGATTCATTATTTGTGAAATTTGTTCTTTTAGAGTTACACTTCATGTATATTGTAGGCTTGTGATGGTCTGACATTACTCAGCAGGACTCCTGATTTATGGGCACTTTTATTAAGTCTATTATGTCTATGGTCTTGAAAATACAACAAAACAAAAATATCTGTGATAGTAATAACATCGTATGCTCAATGAATATGGTTTTCAATTGAACTTTAAAAACAGCTATCAACTTGTTATGCTTTCTAAAACAGGAAGTTTGACAAGGCCTTCAAGAGCAACCAATATTATAGTCTCAAAGCAAGATGACAACTTTGTATCTGTGAGACATTGGAGCCCCTAAGTGGTGGTTGTTGCAAAGTGCCTTCAAGTTGGTTCTGACCCATAGCGACCCTGTAGAGGAATTCTGAGGAGCAACTGGTGAGCTTGAACTGCCAACCTTACGGT
Organism: Chrysochloris asiatica; assembly: GCF_000296735.1. Lineage (NCBI taxonomy): Eukaryota > Metazoa > Chordata > Mammalia > Afrosoricida > Chrysochloridae > Chrysochloris > Chrysochloris asiatica. Next base: position 37,974,140 of record NW_006408528.1, read on the forward strand.
TTAAAGTGACTTCACAGTCCAGCGCATTAACCCACAGCACCATACAGTTAATGTGCTTGGCAGCTAACCAAAAAGTTGGAAGTTTGAATCTATCCAGAGGTTCCTCAGAAGCAAAGTCCAGTGACCTACTTGAAAAAGCCGAGCCACTGAAGAAGATCCTATGTGTGAAACCCAACTCTGCTCTGAAACACGTGGGACCGCCAAAGGTTGGAGTTGACTGATTTAATTGTAGGACCTTAAAGATAAAATGACGAGTCTGGGTGGCACAATGGCTAAGCGCTCAGCTGGTGAACTATGGTTGGCAGTTTGAACCCACCAAATAAATGCTGCTTGCATAAACTCACAGCCTAGGGAACATTGGGGGACAGTTTTACTCTGTCCCATGGGGTTGCTTTGAGTCAAAAATCAACCCACAGGGTCACTATGAGTCCGAATGGATTGGACGGCACTTAACAACAACAAGTCATTTCTACTCAGTCACATGGGGATCGCTATTCAGCTGTTTGCTGTTGTAGTTGAAGTGCCAGCGAGTCAGTTCAGATTTGTATGGACCTTGTATTATAGGGTTTCTGAGGAGCAGTTTATGGGTTTGAACTGCTGACCTTGTGGTTAGCAGTCAAATGCTTATCCTACAGAGCTACACCAAATATTGCAACATAATTCATTTGCTAACAAACCAGACACCACCAGCAGCTGTAGTCCAGTGAAACCCTTTTAAATACTTTAAGGGCCAGAACCACATGAGGGGAGAAATTGCCCCCAAGTCTTCCATGTGGAGCTTCAAGAGCGCCTGCCGCAAAGGCACTGGCCACACCCTGCTCACCCATGTGGCTGGGATCCTAGAAGAACCTGACCCAGCATTCTAGAGTCAGGGAACAAGAGAGTAGGGGTCCTCAGGCCACCCCCCCAGCCTCTATGAGACCCTGGTCCAACTGTATCCCTGATGCCAGGACCACATGCTTTCAGAAATCAGAAAGCATCAGGAGTTTACCAATGAGCTATTGCAATGGCAGAAACAACCTCAGGGACTGGAAACAGAAGCTGTAATTACAGGAGAAAAAACCATTAACACATCCCAAAATATGACCTTGTGATTCCTGGAACCAGGGAGAAGGAAGAGGAGACTCACACTATCCTGGTGGAAACAGGGCAACATGAAAAACGCTGTGCAGCCAGGCTGAAAATTAAACAGATGTGAATTTCTTTAATTCGAAGGCTTAATTATTCTGACGTTTTCCATAACTTAATCTGAGCCATCACTTCAGCTTTAATTATGCATAATGAAATGGATTATTTACAGTAACTAATATGACAGGAAATACTGAGAGGTGAGAACTGTAACTTGGCAACTGTTGTTTATCGTCTATTTATGCAATCAATGTTGATTGAGCCCCTACTACGTGAGCACACCCTGCCAAATCCTCTGGATGTTCTATTAGGGAAGAAAGTGGCATTTTTGTGTCCTGGTGTGGCACTGTAGGATCACGGGGTTGGTTTGAACTGCAAGATCAATGGTTCAAATCCACCAACCACTCCTTGGAAACACAGGGTTGCTATGAGTCAGAACTAACTCAAAGGCACTTAACACCATCACTGCCACCACCACCACCACTATGGGCTAGTTGCTTTCCCTTCTTTATTTCCTTTAACCATTTCCTTGCAATGGTTCTTGTTGTTGAGTGCAGTCAAGTCGGTTGTCGAGTTGATTCCAATTCAGAGGGTTTCGAAGAAGCAGCTGGTGAGCTTGAACCACCGACCTTGCAGTTCAAACCGAACTTGAAGTCTAGTGCATTAACCTGCAGTGCCAGACCAGGACTCCCCTTGCAATGGTTGTTGTTGTTAGGTGCCACTGAGTCAGTAGTGATTCATAACGACCCTATGCACAACAGAATGAAACACTGCCTGGTCCTGGGCCAACCTCACAATTGTTGCCATGCTTGAGCCTATTGATGCTGCCATTTTGCCAATCCATCTTGCTGGGGTCTTCCTCTTTTTCTCTGACCCTCCACCTTACCAAACACAATATTCTTTTCCAGCCACTGGTCCCTCCTGACCATATGTCTGAAGTGCGAGAGACGAAGTTTGGCCACCCAGGCCTCCAAGGAGCACTCTGACTGCACTTCTTCCAAAACAGATCTGTTTGTTCTTTTGGCAGCCCATGACACTTTCACTCTTCTCCTCCAACACCATAACTTCTAAGGTCTTCCTTATTCACTGTCCAGCTTTCGCATGCATATGAGGTTACTGAAAATACCATGGCTTGGGTCAGGCACACCTTAGTCCTCAAGCTGACATCTTTGCTCTTCAGTACTTTAAAAAGGTCTTGTGCTGCAGACAGTGCTATAATAATATTAGTATCTCTGACTTTGTTGTTGTTGTTGTTATTATGTGCCGTGGAGTCGGTTCCGACTCATAGCGACCCTGTACAGGGTTTCCGAGGCTGTAAATCTTTACGGGAGCAGATCGCCTCATCTTTCTCCCGCAGAGAGCAATAAGGAGCCCTAGTGACACAGTGAGTTAAGCATTGGGTGCCACTCCTCAGGAGAAAGAGGAGGTTGTCTACTCCTATAAAGACTCACAGCCTTGGCAACCCTCTGGAGTGGTTCTATTCTGTCCCATAGGATCCCTATGAGTTGGAATGGACTTGCTAGCAATGGCTTAGATGGAAGCAGAACTGAGGTTCTGAAAGGTTAGGTAATTTGCTTACGGTCATATAAGACTGATTTTTTTTTTTTTTTTTTTCCCCATTCACATACTATAGACTGAGATTCCAAACTTCTCTCCTGCTTCATAAAGGAAAAGTCAGCTCTTCCTGAGGGAAAGGTGGTTTATTATTTTAAGCAGGAACGTGAATAATAACAATTGTGCTTGGGGAAAAGTACCCTGTAGCATGAATCAGTAAGTCCAGGTGAACAGTGATCACCTGTTCAGGAATGGGAAAGTTATATGCAGGAGGCAGTGTGGAGGTTACAAGGAGCTTGGCAGGTGTTTGGATGTGGCAGGCAGGGAAGGAAGAGAGCCTTGTGGCCCTAGGTTTTGGAAGCAGGTGACTCAGAGACCCAGGCTGGCCTCTGATTAGTTTCCTCCTGCAGAACTGGGGATTTAGCAGTTCTCAGGGAGTCTGTTGGTGGGGGAAACAAGTTAATGCAGTTAGCTGCTAACCATAAAGTTGATGGTTTGAGTCCACCCAGAAACACCTCAGAAGAAAGGCCTGGTAATCTACTTCAGAGAAATCAACCACATGGAGCTCAGTTCTATTCGGACACTATTATTTTCATGGTGTCACCATGCGTCAAAATTGACTGATGGCAATTGGTGGTTGTGTTTAGCAATCTCAATTTTGGGATATATTAAATGAAATGCAGAATCTCTCTCTATTGATTCTCCCTTTTTTGCTCCTTAATGGCTTCTTATTTTCTGGGCACTCTAAGTTATTCATAGTCTAGGACAGTTTAAAGTCTGCTTTTGAAACTTGACTTACATCTCGTTTCCCACCATGCCCCCTACTACACGCACCCACCCGAGGTTGGCACAGTAGGACTGGGACTTTAACAGTTTGAAGTATGTGTGGGGGTGAAGTGTGACTTGAAGATGCCCCATCCCCTTTGCCTTCAAGCCTGGATCCTTCCTGGGGTGAACAGAAGGGAAGAGTGACTGGTTTTTCCAGTTAGCTGGCCCTTGTTGCTGTCTCTGTTGCTTGTCGATTCTTCGGTTCCTACTGACTGGCCAGTTGTCACCTCAGTGAAACAGATGCCAAGTGTTGGTTCACTTGTGGGACACCATTGTGTATCTAATAGGACCCATGGGGCCTCCCTTTACTAACTTTCCTGGCTCAGTGCCTGCCCTCTCCATTGCTGCCATCAGCCTTGGTCTACTCAGCCTTCAGCTCCCCTAGTGGGCAGTTGTTAAGTGTGGAGAGATGGCCCACGGCTAGCTATTTGTGTCCACTGCTATTCTTACTGCACTTCACAGAAAGGACAGGCTGGTCCACCACCATGCTCTCTCTGACCCACCATTGCTCCTTCTCTTCTCTGAGGAAAGACTGAAATCCAGACTGTTTCACTTACATGCCTTGTGTCTAGCCCAGGCTACATGTGGCATAAAAGTATTATACTGTCCAGCAGCTGCCCTGGAGGGACTGACCACACCACTTCACTCCCCAGTGAGCAATCATCTCCTTTCACAGACTTCTTTGAGGATAGGAGGTGTGGTGTCTGGCATGGATGGTATATGGTCTGGCCTCAGATGTTTGTTCCTCTCTTGAGGAAGAATGCCATTTCATTTCCAACACTAAGTCCTACTGAACCATTCAGGGCAGCAGAAAAATCCTCTGTGCCCCATTCCTCCTTCCTGGAATGGCATCATGCCAAGCTGTAGGGCTGTGGAGACCACTGTGTCGTCTCTACAATCATCTCAGTCTGCTCTTTGGTACCTCTTTTGACTTCTCTTTTGGAGCCCTGCGTTGGGATGCACAGTGGGTGTAGATTTTAAGATGGACTTTGAGCCGACTGGGATAAGTGTTGGTCTTCCAAGACCATGAAATCACAGAAGCAGGTATCCAAAGAACAAAGAGCCCTGTGGTGTTTACAGTCTCCCTTAGTTACCACCAGAGTTTTGTTAGATTTATTGCATGGCAACAAAACCAGAAGGGGAAGATGAGTGGCAACTGGAATAAACTTTGGGTGTGAGGCAGAATTTAGCTACTGGGTAAGAAATTGGAAGCTCCCACAGAAGAAACTCTTAAATATGCAAGAAGCGGTCATTTTCCTGGTCCTCCTGGGGACTGTGTCAGGTAGGAGCTCCATTTTGCCACTGGTTTTATCTTTGGAATGTTGCTTGACCTACTTGGTTGGCATGTACTATTCATTGTGTGATGTGCTGTTCAACTACTGGTTTACCTGCACTAAGGAGTGAGATGGTGTGGCTCCAGGGAGCCCTTGGAGGCAGAGGTAGTAGTGTTCTGGAGAAGAGGGATGCCTAAAAAACCAGTCTTGTTCATGCTTGTCCTAGACTTCCTTTCCCTCTATGGTAAGTAGCCTGTACTGGATTCTTCAAAGGTCTAGGGTTGGGGAAATGATTTTCATAGCAGAGCTCTGTGTGCATGACAAGTCAGTCTTTGTAGAGATTGTTAACGATTCTCTGAAGCCTTGAGGGGCAACTTGAGGAGGGCACATCGCCCTGCGAGTAAACTGACATATATGGAGGAGGCTGCTACGGTCTTGATCTTAAAGATAATGCCCTCTGATACTGATTGGTCAACTGGCTACATGGTGTGGAGTAGTTCTGACTCATAGTGTCCCTGTATAGGATTTCTATACAGGCTATAAATCTTTATGAAATCAGAAAGCCTCATCTTTCTCCCTCAGAACAGATGATAGTTTTGTGCTGCTGGCCTTGAGGTTAGCAGCCCGACTCATAACCACTACGCTACCAGAGCTCCTCTTACACTGGCAGAAGGGCCAAAGACTCAGCCAAGCTTCTTATCCTGGAATCTTTGAGGATCTGTTTGTCAGCTTGGGTTGTGGAAATTCAATTCACTGCCATCAAGTTGATTCCAACTCATAGTGACCTTGTAGGACAGAAAAGAACTGCTCCTTAGGATTTCAGAGACTAGAGATATTTACTGGAGCGAACAGCCTCATCTTTCTCCCAAGGAACGACTGGTGGGTTTGAATCACCAACTTTGTGGTTAGTAACCCAATATATTAGCTGGATTCCTTATTGAAGCTAAGCCTTTAAACTTATATTTTATTTTTGAATAGGTTTGTTGTTGTTAGGTGCCATCGAGTTGGTACCGACCCATAGCGACCTTATGCACAGCAGAACGAAACACTGCCCAATCCTGGGCCAACCTCACTACTGTTGCCACGATTGAGCCCATCGATGCTGCCGCTTGGCC
>NW_006408528.1:37983253-37995112 GCF_000296735.1 Chrysochloris asiatica
CAACTCACAAGCCACCACAGTATGACAAACTGACAGATGAGTTATGGTTTGAATAGGTAGCCTATATATAATGTGTAGAATTCAATCAAATTAAATTTACAGAGTAATTATGAGATTTCTTAAAAAGCAAATTACAATCTCTCTCTTCCAAAAAAATCCACGTACTGTTCCCTGATTTTACTTCAGTAGGACAAATCCTAATTTTTAGAAGGAGCTGTGGTGTGGAATATGGTTTTCTCTTATCTTCTTTTGAGAGCCTGAGAACCTGCTCTCAAACACCTGGGTCACAGAGGATTGTAGTGTGGCAGCTGCTCCAGCACCTGCTTTCAGGGCTTTGGAAGTAGTCATTACCCAGTACTATCATAATCTCAAATTAAAAAAAAATGTTGCCACAGTACCTTCTTTCCTTTCTTTGATCCTATGCTTCCTCCAAGACCCAGGTTAAGTCCCACCTCCCACTTGGAACCATCCCAGATTACCCTCACTCTTGAGCACTCTTCCCTTTACACCCTGGAGCTATTATTGGCATGTCAATATTGACAAAGAATAAGTGCTCAACAAAAGGTGTGGTGTTGTTAGATGCCTTCGAGTGATTGCCACTCATAGTGATCTCATGGACAACAGAACTAAACGCTGGCCAGTCCTGCTCCATCCTTACAATTGTCCTTATGTTTGAGCCCATTGCTCCTGCCACTATGTCAATTTGTCTTCTTGGGAGTCTTCCTATTTTTCACTGACCTTCCACTTTACTAAACTTGATGTCCTTCTCCAGGGACTGGTCCCTCCTGATAATATGTCCAAAGAAAAAAAGACGAAGTCTTGCCATCCTTACTTCTAAGGAACATTGTAGCTGTACTTCATCCAAGACAGATTTCTTTGTTGTTCTGGCAGTCTATAGTACGTTCAATATTCTTCTAAAACATCATAACTCAACTGCATCCATTCTTTTACAATCTTTCATTGTCCAATTTTCACATGCGTTATGAGACTATTGAAAATACCATGGCATGGGTCAGTCCCACCTTAGTCCTCAAACTCTCATCTTTGCTCTTAAACACTTTAAAGAGGTCGTTTGCAGTAGATTTACCTAATGCAGTATGTCATTTGATTTCTTGACGGCTGCTTCCAGAGCATTGATTGTGGATCCAAGAAAATTGAAGTCTGACAACTTCAATCTTTTCTCCAATTATCATGATGTTTTCTTTAGCACTGAGGTACAATCTATACTGAAGGTTGTAGTCTTTGATCTTCATCAGCATTTCAAGTCCTCTTCACTTCCAGCAAGCATGGTTGTGTCAGCTGCCATATCACAGGTTGCTAATAACTCTTTCTCCAATCCTGATGCCACATTCTTCTTCATATAGTCTATCTTCTCAGATTATTTGCTCAGCATACAGATTGAATAAGTACTGTGAAAGACTACAACCCTGACATACACCTTTCCTAATTTTAAACCATTCAGTATTCTCTGGTTCTGTTGGAACGACCACCTCTTGGTCTATGAGCACAAGTAAATGTTCGGGAATATCCATTCTTAGCAATGTTATCCATATTAAGTTATGATTCACACAATCAAATGCTTTTGCATAGTCAATAAAACACAAATAAACATCTTTTTAGTATTCTCTGCTTTCATCCAAGGTCCATCTGGCATCAGCAATGATATCCCTGTTCCACAACCTCTCCTGAATCTGACTTGAATTTCTAGAAGTTTCCTATAAATATACTGTTGTGACCATTTTGGGATTATCTTCAAGTTTTACTTGTGTGTGGTATTAATGATATTGCTAGGTGATTTCTGCATTCTAGTGGATCATTTTTCTTTGTAATGGCACAAATATGGATTTTTTTCAATTGGTTAGCCAGGTAGGTGTCTTCCAAATTTCTTGGCATAAAAGAGTAAAAGCTTCCAGTGCTACATAAATTTGCTGAAGCATTTCAATTTGTATTACATCAATTCCTGCAGCCTTGTTTTTCACCAATGCCTTCAGTGCAGCTTGAACTTATCCCTTCAATATTATCAGTTCGTGGTTGTATAATACTTATTGAAATGTTTGAAAATCAACCAATCATTTTTGGTACAGTAAACCTATGTATTCCTTTCATCTTCTTTAGCTATTTCCAGCTTCGTTAAATATTTTGACCACAGAATCCTTCAATACTGCAATCCAAGTCTTGAATTTTAATTCAATTCTTTCAGGTTGAGAAATGCTGAGCATGTTCTTTCTTTTGGTTTTCTAACTCAATGTTTTGGACATTTCATTATAGTATTTGACTTTGTCTTCTTGAGTTGCTCTTTTAAATTTTCTGCTCAGCTCTTTTACTTCCTCTTTTCTTCTAGTCACTTTAACTTCTCTACCCTCAAGAGCAAGTTTCATATTCTCTTCTGACATCCACTTTGGTCTTTTCTTTATTTCCTGTTTTTTTAAATGACCTTTTGCTTTCTTCATGTATGATGTTCTTGATGTCATTCCACAACTCTTCAGGTCTTCATGTCTAATACATAAAATCTGTTCTTGAGATGGTCCCTAAATTCAGGTGGGATATACTCAAGGTCATATTTAGGCTCTTATGGACTTGTTTGAATTCTTCTTCAGCTTCAGCCTGAACTTGCATATAAACAATTAATGGTCTTTTCAGCGGAAGGCCCCTGGCTTTGTTTTGGCTGATGATATTGAGCTTCTCCATTATCTCTTCCTCCAGATGTAGTCATTTTGACTCCTGTGTACTCTATCTGTGAGATCCAGTCTTTTATGTTGTTTAAAAAAGATATTTGAAATGAATTAAGTCATCAGCCTTGCAAAATTCTATCATGTGATCTCCAGTATTGTTTCTATTACCAAGGCCGTATTTTCCAGCTACAATCCTTCAGTTTCATCATAACTGGCTTTAGTGGTTGGTGTGTAAATTTGAATAGTAGTTATATTAACTGGTCTTCCTTGTAGGTGTATGGATATTATCCTATCATACACAGCATTTGTATTTCAGCATAGATCTTGAAATGTTCTTTTTGACAATGAATGTGATACCATTCATCTCCAATTTGTTGTTCCCAGCATAGTAAACCTTGTGATTGACCAATTTTAAATGGCCAATACCAGTTTATTTCAGCTCACTAATGCCAAGGATATTGATTTTTATGTGTTCCATATCATTTTTGACAATTTCCAATTTTCCTAAATTCATACTTCATACATACCAAATTCAGATTATTAATGGATGTCTGCAACTGTTTCTTCTTATTTTGAGTTGTGCCATATCATTAAAAGAAGGTCCCAAAAGCTTACTTCCATCCACATCATTAAGGTCAACTCTACTTTAAGGAGACAGGTCTTCCCCAATTGTATTTTGAGAGACTTCCACCCTGAGGGGGCCATCTTCTATCACTTTACCTGACAATGTTTCACTGCTATTCATAAGGTTTCAGTGACTAACCATTCAGAAGCCTTCCACCTCTGCTTCTTCCTGTTTGTTTTAGTCTGGAAGCTCTGCTGAAACTTTTCCATCATGGGTGACCCTGCTGGTATTTAAAATACCAACTGCCTCGGTCCTGGGCCCTTCCACCACCTCCTGAGCCCCAAGCCTGCATCAAAAAATCATCATCAAATAAAGATTTATATTGACTACCAAAAATGAGGAGCTATAAAGGCATGAAATGACTGGCTTACACATTTTCAAGAGTATGCATAGTTTTAGAACAAGGGGGTAAAGTAGAATCCCCACTGAATAGTTTCATCTTGCCTAGGTGGGTCTGGTGAAAGGGGATGGAGGAGGATAGGGATAAGATTCATTTGATTCAATAGTGAGTAATGGCTATCATGAATAATTATGATAGTCACAACTGTAAAGGTAGAAGATGTGAAACAAAAAGGGGTGAGTAGTTGATCTTTCATTCCAGGAACAGAGACCCCTAGGACCATTAAGAGAGAAGAGCATGAACAAAATATGGGAACCTAATCAGAGAAGCAGTAACACAAGAATTGGAGGCAGAGATGATGGCATGGAGAGATAGAGCAGCTGAGGATTTTAGACCCATGTGATGAGAAAGACTGTGTGCTAGCAGCAGGAGGCTGGTTTGTAAAATATGTCCTTTGGTCATTTAAATGAATATATATTTTCTGTGTATTTTGTGTATATATATATAAAAAAAGGGGGGGGATAGAGGTAAATACATTTAATCACTGGTGCATGGAGTAGATTATAATAATTGCAATGAAACAAAATACGATTGGTTGAGTGCAAAACTGATGATCTGCCCTGTAAACTATCAATTAACAACAAAAGCTTAAAAAAAAAAAAAGAGTTGACAATGTTAATATTTTGTCAGTTTTTTTAATGACTCCACTTGTGGAAGGCTCTGGATCATCTGGATTATTAGATAGAATGGGAATAGTATTTCTAGTCAGAAAATTAGTGAGAGTTGTCTGTATGTTTTCTGTTTTTTAACTTCAATATTTCACTGTAATATCTCACGACTTCCTGAATCTGCCTATCGATATCATCAAAGCAATCCATGTTTTTGGGTCTATGTTTTCAAGCAGCTGAATCCCCAATTTAATTTAGAAAAACTTCAGCTCATCTTTTTGCTGTAAAAGCTTTTGACCACTTCTGTCTTTTTTCTTCTTCATTATTTCTTTCCTCTTCAAAATCCACTAAGTTCTGATCTATCAATCCCTTTCTTCCTGAGTGAGGAACTGTTCCACATCATCAAAATCAAGTTCTAAATTCAGCATTCTTGCAATATGGATGATTTTGTCATGTGCTGCAACATTGTATGTGGTACATATTATTAGCAATAATTTGCACAAAAATTGTGTCTGTAAGTACTCGCATGATTCATAGTAACTTGAGTGGTTGTAGGTTGGGGACCACCTGCACAATAACTCACCTTTATATGACTGTCCTATCTCCTCAATTAAAAATATCAGTCCTCAATGACGGGTTTCATGTTTCTTCGTGCTCTATGGCCCCAAGTGCCACATACATAGAGAGCATCCAGTATTTGTTGACCACCATCTGTTCTGGGGTCTAGTAAATTTTCATTTTATTCAAACTCAGAAACTAAAACTCACTGCCATTGAGCCAATTCGGATTCTTAGCAAACCTAGAGGACAGAGTAGAACTGCTTTTAGAGTTTCCAAGACTGTAAATGTTTACCAGAGTAGAAAGCCTGATCTTGCTCTCATGGGAACACTTGGTGGATTTGAACCTTGATGTTAGCAGCCCAACACTTAACACATTGTGACACCAGAGATCCACTTTATATTACTAATACTCCTCAAATGCAGAAATTTAGACTTTATGAATGTTTGATAATGGCATTTAAATTTACATGAGCTTTTACCTGTCCTTTTCATTGCCTGTTACGATGAGGGAAATGAAACTGTCTGATTTCATTTATATAGTTTTCTTTGACAAATATTTAAGTGTTTGATAGTTTTATCCAATGTTGCATTCCAAGAATGGTTTGTCAAGGAAGGTCCCAGAAGAACATAAACTAGGCCAGATTCCCAACTGTATCAGTGAAAAGGAGTTCAGAGAAGACAATCTTCTGGTTCCATAAGTAACCAACAACATGGCGACAGAATTCAGAAAAACATGGAGGACCTAGCAAAAGGCTTGGGGTGGGGTTACCATTTGCCCCTGTCAAACTCTAACCTACTGCAGGCTAAAGCTATTTTAAGAACCAGCATTTGTATTACTTTCAGGAATTGAAGTTGTTGAGTTGCATAAATGGTTGAGCACTGGATTAACAACTAAAAGGTGGTGCAAACCCACCCTGAGGCACCTTGGAACACAGGCCTTCAATCTGCTTCTGAAAGGTCACAGCTTTGCGATCTTATGGAGCAGTTCTACTCTACACACACAACGTCACCTTGAATTGTTGACTCCGTAGCAACTAATAACAGCAACAGGAAAATGAAAACTGACGGGGTGATAGCGAAAGAAGGGCTCCCTGGCAGCTAGAAGATCTGCAGGAATATGAAGAGGTACCAAGCCCATCATCCTATGTCCACTAGCAGCAGTCATGAGGCCAATATGGGTTTCTTGCTCATATCCCTCATCTGATCTGGTCCTTTCTCTCTCTCTAGAATAACTGATGTAGTCCCTGTCTTTTCTTCTGTGCCCTCTGAAAGGCTTCCTTCTATGATCCTTTTCTGGCATGGATCATCCTCTCTAAATCCCTATAAGAAGGTAGTATCCATCATAGAAATTAAAGAAAAAGGAGGAAGTTGCATATATTAAAACAATGGCATCCTATGATAAGTTAGAGTTTATTGACCATATGCACTGTCTTACATGGCAGAGGTGTTGCAAGAGTTAATGAGTTGTTTTGCTAAAGTTCCTGCCTAGCACTGACCCTTGGAGAAGGCATGAAGAATACTGATGAACAGTGTTGCTTCATATCCATGGGTCCGAAGAGTTTCAGAGTGGTGTGTATCAGTTTGTAAGCACTGTTTATTGATAACAGTAAGATTGATGATTTGTAGCTTGTAGGACCTTTGGAGGATTTTGCTGTTGAGGCAAGTTGTGTAGCAGAAATATGCTTACATGATTAGAAAATAAAGGAAACCCCAGTAGAGGTTCCATTTTAGGGCCCTGGATTCCAAGGTATTTTGTGCATACATCATCAGTAGTTCCTGATCGGAGAGAGCAAGTGCATTCTACCATGGCCCTTGGAGAAGGAGGAAGAGCAGGAGTCTCTCCTGGCCTCCTGGGACCATTGCTATGCAGCAGCTTTCAGCTCCGATGCATCTGCTCACTTGAATGCTGTTGTTATGCTTAATCTCTGTCCTATAATAAACTGAAGCTTTGTAAGCATTGCCATTTTGAATCCTGTGAGTCTTCCTTAGTAATTAAATCATGTTTAACAACCACTGTTAGTACGGCTCTATAGCCTTAAAAGATAGAAAGTTAACAGGAACTCCAAAGAAATTTAGGGACCAGTCCAAGGTTCAAGACAAGCAGTAACAAAGGGTATACTTAAGTATTCTTCTTTTAAAGCAAGAACTCTGATTCCAAATTCCATGCTCTTTGCACAATTCTCCTGATTTCATTCACTAGCTTTTTGATTAGCTATTAACGAGAAAGAAGAGGTATTTACGAGTCATGTCTCAGGCCAGTGCCATTTTGGGCACTGAAAGCCGAGTAATAGGTTGGAGGATCTGCACCCTGTGCAGGGAGAAAATGTAATTTTCCTACATCCTTGGACCACATCATTGCTTTTGGTGTCAGGGGGCAAGGGTGGTCACCTTCCTCCCCTGCAACTGCGGTTATGGAGGCTCCCATGAGGAGGCCATATTGGTCCATTTCTGGCAAGACAATGATTTGAGAGCAACAAGCTAGCACATCATCCATCCCTATTTCAAACACAAGCGAGATGTTCCAGTGGGCACAGTGAGTGATAATAAATCTTTTACTGTTTCTTTTCAAAAGTGTACACTTCAAGCAATTCTAATTTGATTCTTAATTAAGATGCATGTGTAAGTCAAATTCCATTAACGCCTCCTTCTTGCTCTCCAGCATGAAGACCATCAAAGAAAGCTTAGAAGACTAGTCTTGAAAGAAAAGCATGAAGCGTCTTAGGGAGACCTGGCCCCTAGCATCTAACCTTCTTTCTGCTAATGATCAGCTGAGTGATTCTGTATACTGAATGGGCAGAATATCTTTATGAATTTTGCCTATCAGTAATTACTCTCTTTTTAGGGTGTGGCGCTGTAGAATCAGCATTGCACTTCTAACCACAAGGTTGGTGGTTCAAACCCACCAGCTGATCCTTGGAAACCCTATATAGGGTTGTTATGAGTCAGACTGACTCCGTGGCACTTAATCACAACAAATAGCACAACTCAAGAGCTCTGGAAGCATAATGGCTTATACTTTGGACTGCTAACCGAAAAGTCAGTAGTTGGAATCCGCTAGCTGCTCCATGGGAGAAAGCTGAGACTTTCTGCTCCCATAAAGATTTACAGCCTCAGAAACCCTCTACAGGGTCATGATGAGTCAGAATCGACTTGACAGTACATAGCAACAACACTACTGCAACTTCTACTACTAATATAATACTTATACTATTTTTAATAGTGAAGAATCTCAAGGAACTAGGCAATGAACTAAGAGCCAGGAGGTCCCAGCATGGCTACCTTTCTTTTTATTAACATCTCTGGCACACATGGCTTTTCCTTAGGAAGAGAAGCTATCACAAGAAAAGCAGAACATCTTCAGAAAAAAAGGGCACATCCAGGGACACAGTCTGGCTTTAGCCACCCAGAGAATGGGTGGTTCCCAACACAAATGGTTTGAGGGGCACAGGGTAGATCTGCTTATTCTAGAATATCTCCCTCATGGCCATGTAAAATATGACCATTCATGGATAATGAAAAGCTCTAGATGAGGGTAAGTCCACAAGCAGTGCTACAAGATCATGTTGTTGTTGTTGTTAAGTGCCATCGAGTCGGGTCCGACCCATAGCGACCCTGTACAGGGTTTCCAAGGGATAGAAACCTTTATTCAACAAAAACATTAAAATTTGAAGCTATTGTTTCTCAACATATCCTCCATCTAGGTCTACACATTTCTGAAAGCATTTTCATATTTCTAAGCCTTTCTCAAAGAATTCTACACAATTTGATCTACACATGTCATAATGACAGTTTTGGCATCATCAAGGCATTCAAATTATGTTTCTTTTTCTTTAATTTGGGGGCCAAAAAGAAGTGTTAAGAGGCAAGCTCAAGACTGAAGGAGGGATGGGGTGAGTTTCTGAATGAAATTCTTGTAGGACAGCCCTTGCTACTCTCGAAAAATGAGCAGACTTGTTGTCATGATGGAAGAACAATCCTCAGCATAACTTTGCTGGTCTTTTTTCTTACCAGTGAAGTTTTACATTTCCCGCTTCTTCCTAATTAGCCCCCATGATTGTAGGGAGTCCTTCAAGACCATCTATCAAGATCATCCCTTCATTATCTCAAAAATTAGTTACCAGAACCTTTTGATCTAACCAAGCTTAAATTTAACTGGCCCAGCAGATCTCCTTGGAAGTCACTGATTTGACTGGGCCTTTTGTTTTGAAGGGACCCAGTGAGTCTTGAAGAAGCCCTGGTAATGCAGTGAGTTGCGCATTGGTCAACAGTTCAAGTCTACCAGCTGCTCTGCAGGAGAAAAATGAGGCTCAGAAACTCTCTATAGGGTCACTATGAGTGGAAACCGACTTGATGGCATGCATCAACAAGTAATGAGTCTTAGAACTTGTCTACAGTCACTCACTGATTTCAGGAACATGTTTTGTTTGGTATAAACTCAAACAGATCTTTGTCGGAAGAAGTGCATCCAGGATGCCCTTGGAAGCCAGGATGGCCACACTTTGTATCCCTGGAGAAGGATATCATGTTTGGTAAAGTGGAGGGTCAGAGAAAAAGAGGAAGCTCCCCAATGAGAGGACCAGCACAGTGGCAGCAGCAATGGGCTCAAGTGTAGCAATAATTGTTGTGCATAGGCCACTATGAGTTGGTACTGACTTGATGGCACCTAACAACAACAACAAAAATACATGAACTGGAACCCTCGCAGCAAAACTTTTTGACTTAAGCTCATACCTGTAAGGAATCAGCCTGGAGCTGTGAAAAGAAGCCTGTCTTTGGAGTCAGATGCCTTGGATTGGAAGCCTGGTTCTTTCTCAGGATTAGTCTCTCAGACCCAGGAGTCTTATAAAAATTAACAATTAGTGCAACAAGATCAATAGATAATGCTTCTAGCAAAGCGAACAAGGGATTATTTGGGGAACACAGCTTCTCCAACTGTCCCAGCTCCCAAAGGAGACAGACTAAGGCTGGTGGCTGCAGTTGTCCCTCTCCAGGATGAGGTTGTGAATGCCTAAGTGGACGCTTAGCAAGGCTTACCATAACTGACTCCACATCAAGCAATACTCCAGCAAGCTGAGGGTCCAATATATAATGTAATCTTGCTACACTCTTCCCCAGCCACAGAAAAACCATGGTACACCACAAATGGATGACCACTGAATGAGCAGGGAGCCATCCACTATCTGCAGTCAGTATGTGCAGTCTGTTTTCTACAAGATCAAGACGAGGTGAATCTGGGCCTGTCAGAGCCACTGGCTGAGTGACTTAAGTTCTTTGTATCTCCTTGTCTTCATGTGTGAAACAGCAGCAACAACAGCTACATCACAGGCTTATGCTGACAATGGATGAAATCAGGAACAAAGCACTGAACACAATGCCCAGTGAGCCGATGCTTAGCAAACACAAGTGTTTACTTGTTTCACTTGATTCTTACCTTAACCGACTACCCCGACTTCCCTTTCCCAAGCTATTCTTAAGAGGAATTATTGAGTAGTGAGTTACATGCTTTAATCTGCATAAGGACTTCCTTTCTCCTTGACGGCTCAGGGGGATCATCCTGGCAATTTTCAACCTGTGGGAAAGAGGGTGTGAAGGAATTACGCCGGAAACACCCAATCCACCAAGCCAATCAATTACTGTGCTCATCTTGAAAAGATTATTTTGGGAAACTTTTTGTCTCTACTACAAATACACTATTTTCTTTCTGGTTTTAATTTATCATAGAAGATTATATTCAAGACAATTTTATAATGCTAAAGTCAATTTGAATAGATTGAAAAATCTATTTCCATCATGCTTAACCTCAACTGTTTTGATATCTCTGAGTCCTTGCATAGTCCTCGTCCACAAAACTTGATAGTTCTGTGAGCACAAATAACTTATGCATAATGCATTTTAGTCTCTAAACTAAATAGGATGCCTTTAGATTTCTTAAAGTTTGTATCAGTCATGTGCTTATTTCAATTTTTTTTCTACATTTCCATTTATCCCCCTGGTCCTCTTTGGCCCTCAAATTGAAATAAATACATCCTCTTACAAAACCCAACATTACCAGTGTTTCTTTGCTTCTAGAAGTTTCATACCTTTCAGTAGGACAGATGCTTCTTCTGTCCCTCATCACCCCTGTGCTTTCTCCCACCCCAGGGTGTTGTCTTCAATGGCTAAGGGTGGCCAGGTTTGGGAAGCTGTGGGAGATGGTAGCAGAAGTCCACAAGTCAGGTACACTGACATTTACCTGTGTCCTTCCAAAATGAACATGCTTCCGGCCAGGGTGAGAGAGATAAGTACACTAACACTGCAGCACAGTGTAAAGAGATCCAAACTGAAACTGTGCAAAATGTACTCAAGTGACAAAAGAGACAACAGTCAACTTTGTTTGGGATAATAGGAAATTTAGAGGATTTCTTGACTTGATGTATGGGGAAGTGGGAAACAAAGAGGCAGTGTGTTTTAGGTAGAAACAAAGCCCGTGTGAAGACCTGAAGATAATGCAGCTTCTAAGTAGGACCAACTTTATATATTGGTTTGTGATTCCTTAACTCTATGTCTCAAAGTTTAGTCTTCTCATCTAGAAAGTGATACCATTAATCCCTGTCTCAGAGAGTTGTTTTGTGGAGCCAATGAGATAAAGGCATTTACATTGAACACCACTTGGAACACTGGACATGCTAGATAAATGGTAGCCCATGGGTTCTGGAAGTATGAAAGATCATGAACTGTTGTTCCCTTCTGCGCTGGAGAAGGCACAAGTGTCATGGAGATTTTAGAATGCTCCCAAGACTTTTCCTAGAAGAAACACGTTTTATCTTAAATCATGAAATCACCTGTCGGTAATGTTGTTGTTGTTGTCAGGTGCCATCGAGTCAGAACCAACTCATAGCGACCCCATGCACAGCAAAATGAAACAATGTCCGATCCTGGGCCAACCTCACTACCGCTGCCACACTTGAGTCCATCAATGATGCCACCTGGCCAATCCATCTTGTTAGGGGTCTTC
>NW_006408528.1:37995572-38006242 GCF_000296735.1 Chrysochloris asiatica
ATGTTGTTTATTGGTCCAGTGGTGAGGATTTTTGTTTTCTTGACCTTGAGATGTAATCCATATTGAAGGCTGTGCTCTTTAATCTTCATAAGTAAATGTTTCAAGTCCTCTTCACTTTCAGCAAGCAGTTGGCAATGTAGCCAAAGGTAACTCACATACCCTCTCTGAGCCTCTCATTTCCAACCCTGTGAGAGGGAGTTCACTTATCAGTCTAGAAGTCCTGGTTGGGCCTCTATAAGGTTCCCATAGTACCAGAAAACCAAACCCACCACCATTCAGTCCATCCTGGCTCTTACAGTGACCCTGTGGAGCTCCCAAAGCTGTCATATTTCCAGAAGCAGCCTGCCACTTCTTTCTCCCATGGAACAGCTAGTAGATTTGAGCTGCCAACTTTCCAATTAGCAGCTGAGCACTTAACCACTGCAACACTAGGGCTTCTTATGATGCCAGTAGCCTCTGCTAATAGCAAATCATTTTCCTTGAGATCACTAATGGAATGAGGAGATCTACTATGATTTGGGGCTTTTCAGTTATGCACACTGATTCTCAGATGACCTCAAGAGTAAAATACAGACAGAAAGAAACTAAACTCTTGTAAGCTAAGCTCCTTGGCTCTTAGAAGATGTTGATACCAGACTGGGGACTTCACATGGGTATCTATCTCCTAAGGCACTGTGGTACTTTTTCTCTGCCTCTTCCCAAGGGATGGAAGAACAGAGGAGGGAAGGAGAGAGGCATCAGAAAAGCAGCAGCTTTTTGTACTATTGAATTGCAGAAACAGATTTCATGGTTGCTTGGTGATGGCTTTTGGTTCCAAGGAGATCTTGCATTCTCATTTCCAGTGCTTAGCCAAGACTGTTTATTCTTGGGAGTTACCACGTCAAGTCATTGCTCCCAGCCATGGACTGAAGCCACAGGCCAAGCTGTTTAGTCCCTGTCCCCAGCAAAAGATTTTGTGTTTATGTCATTTTGCATCCTTATGAAATCCACAGAGAGAGAGGCGCTGCACTTAATCCACTTACCAGCCACAAGCAACATTACCGAGAATTCTCCACCGGAGACTACAGTGTACAAGTTTGCTGTGAATTTATCAGTATCACTGTCACCTGTGAGTCCAGGATTTCCTCTGATAATCAACTCGAGTCCCATCACTGAAGCCTTCAAGGTGAATGGGCTGTCAGCCACTGACTTTGAGGTAAGCAGCATCTTACTCCACAGGAATGCTGTCAGCACAGAGGTACTCTTGCAGATAGAGGTGGACATGATTCTAAATAGTGAGCATTTCTTCATCTTGCCTCAGGTGTACCTCTTCTATTATAAGACCCTGAAGTTTTGCTTGGGACATCCTCGAGTATTCTCTGCCAGATGCCCTTGTAGCTTTTGGAACCTTGTTGTTCCATGTAACCCAGTCCAATTGAACATGATGCTCAGTTGGTTTTTCACAAAGGCATAAGATATCCCGTGTTAGATGTATGTATGGTGGCTACAGTCTTTGAGTGGGATAGTTTGGGCACTGATGCCTTTGAAAGCCAGGCTCCGATGGACTCATGTTTGATGATTCTGTTTTTCTAGGATTCTGTGACGTATTTTTTCAGGAGATCAAAGACAAAGCTTATCTAATATGAAGGACACACACCGGAATAAAAGTCTAAATGTCAAGCCTTTCTGTATGAATGTTTCCTATTAGGCAATTTAGACCTAATCACTCATGTTTAAGAGCCACGCCACCGCTGCTCCAGTTTCTAGTTTGTCAGTTGAGTCTTTTCAAAGTTAACGTTCTGCTAAGGCATGACATTATCAGCTCATTGCATGGCTACTGTTGTTGTTGTTGTTAAGTGCCATCGAGTCGGTTCCGACCCATAGCGACCCTGTACAGGGTTTCCGAGAGTGTAAATCTTTACGGGAGTAGAAAGCCTCATCTTTCTCCCGCGGAGCGGCTGGTAGTTTCGAACCGCTGACCTTAAGGTTCGCAGCCCGCTACTAGTACCCTGAAATTTCCTGAGGATGTCTTCAGGACCTACCGAGACTTGAGCATCCCTCTCCTCACCTCCTTCCTCAGTTGGTATAGGAACCCTCACAGTTATCATCAGCCACTGGCCTTACCCACCATTCCCTGGGGGGCTTGTGGGACCCAGTGGGTCCAGGCTTGCTTGGCCCAAGCTCGACTGCTTCTCTGCTAGGGAACTGAGTCATTACCACCTCCAGGGAATCTTTTAAAAAGTATAAATATCTGAGCCCATCACGCACCTGCGTCATGGGCTTCTCTTTCCCTAACTACCCTCATCAGGGCTGGGCCCTCTGGTATGTAAAGAGAGCAAACTTAGCCAGTCTTTACTTTGGCACCTGGTCCATGTTCCGGTACCCCAGAAGCTGAACCTGCCCAGTTTCCCTGTTCTCTTGATACCTGGCTTGTCTTTAACAGTGTGTCCCTCTAAGCTTTGCCAATTTATGTTGTCATTGGTAAGTGCCATCAAGTCCGTTCTGACTCAGAGCAGCCCTGTATAGAGTTTCCTAGGAGCAGCTGGTAGGCTTGAACTGCTGATCCTGTGGTTCACAGCCCAGTGCTTATCCTACAGCCCACACCAGTTATGTAGCACTTGATCTATGTTGGACATGCAAGTGTTGCAGTTGTGTGTTGTTGAGCCAGTTCTGACTCATAGTGACCTTGTGTATACAGGATTTCCAAGGAGTGACTGGTGGGTTTGAACCACAAACCTCATGGCTAATAGTCAGTTCTGAGCCTACAATACAATACTAGGGCTTCCTTCTAATCCTTAGAGCAACCCAATGATTGTGTTGTGTTACTATTCCCTTTTCACAGAAGGTGAAAGTGAGGCACAGAGA
This sequence comes from Chrysochloris asiatica, assembly GCF_000296735.1. NCBI lineage: Eukaryota > Metazoa > Chordata > Mammalia > Afrosoricida > Chrysochloridae > Chrysochloris > Chrysochloris asiatica. The sequence continues at coordinate 37,998,417 of NW_006408528.1, forward strand.
GGTTAAGTCATTTGCCCTGGATTGCACAGCTAGTACATGGCTAAGTTAAGATTGGAACCCAGGCAGTCAAATTCCAGAGCTCATTCTCGCTCTTTAAAAATAGCTTTAATGAGATATAACTCACATACATTTAAAAAATCCATCCTTTAAAGTGTACCATTCAGTGTTTGTTTTTCAGTGTATTCCCCAAGTTGTACAACCATCACCACTATCTTAGTCTAGACCATTTTTATCACCCCAAAAAGAAATCTCATTTCCCTCTCTCCCCAGCCCCTGGTAACCACTAGTCAGCTTTCTTTATCTATGGATTGACCTTTTAGGGACTTTTCATATAGAGTCCTGAAATATGTATTCTTCTGTGAGTGGTTTCATTCACTTAGCCTGTCTTCAAGGGTCATGCATGTTGTAGCGTTCCTTTTCATGGCTGAACACTATTCCACTTATGGATCTACCACCTGTGGTTTATCCACTTAGCTGTTGGGTTTTCTCCACTGAGAGCTCCCATTCTTAACTTCGTGATCCTGTTGCCTCTGATGGTGGTCATGATGCTACTGCTTCAAATTTGCACAGAGCTTCTAAAGCATATACACATCCCTCATCTCCTGAGTGTTAGAACTTCCCCGCCAGGAGGATGATCTTATCTTAACCTTTTTATGCATATTTTAGAAAATAAGATAACTGACAGACTTCCAGATTAATTGATTTGTCCCAGACAAGATTTGTCAAGGATGAAATAAGAATTTAACTCAGGGCTACTTCTGACTCCAACTGACTCCAACCTCATTCTCCCATTTGACCATGCACATCTATGGCTTTTTGGGCAAGCTTCCAAATCCTTTTTTTATAAGGCTTGTCCTTCGACGTTCCATGTGATTCAAACAGAGCTATCAGTCAGGGAAGAATTTCCTCCTTAGCAAATGCTGTGTGTCTGTTCCTATAAGTCCTGCTAATACATAAGTCTTGCTTATATAGCACTTAGTTATGATACAACCCCTCCCTGCTCCTCCTCCCTGTTGTTGCTGTTGTGTGCTGTCAACTTGATTCTGACTTATGGCAGCCCTGTATGACAGAGTAGAACTGTGTAGGCTGTAATCTTTACAGAAGCAGATTGCAGGACTGCAAAGCAGTATCTCTGGTAGCGTAGTGGTTACGAATTGGGCTATGAACTGCAAGGTCAGCGGTTTGAAACTACCAGCTGCTCCATGGAAGAAAGATGAGGCGTTCTGCTCCCGTAAAGATTTACAGCCTTGGAAACCCTGTTCAGGGTCTCTATGGGTCGGAACCAACTTGATGGCACTTTAACAACAACAACAAAGCAGCATTGGTGGGTTCGAACCACTGATCTTTTGGATATCCACTGAGTGCTATTGCACCACTAGGGCTCCTGCCTAATCTCTCAAAATGGCAATTTTAAAAACTCCTTTCATCTAATCTACACTCCAGAGTTCAGCGCAGCAACCTTGATCCTGTCTTGGTACTAGGATGGGCTACATGTTTACTAGTCGTTCAGCTGTTCTTAAGAATCAGCTCTATATTATCAAGCATCCCCTTCAACAAAATCCTATTCTCCAGCCCCAACTGCTCACAAGAGCCACTCCTGCTGCCTGCAGGTGACGACTGAGCCTGGGACCCTGGGTGGGGATGAGCCCAGAGAGGAGGAGGAGGTTATTGGCTCAGAGGTCACATCCCTATTGGCCTTGGGACCCAGTCTTCCAGGGCGTTCTGAGGGTCAATTCCAAATCATGCCAGAGGCCAGGTCTCCCTGCTTAGGGACCTGTGCTGACGACTCCTAGGGGATGCAGAGGAGTGATGATGCTAAGAATGATCACAGCTCACACCTACGGAACGTTTACCATGTGCAGGCACACCCTTAGACATTTCACATGAACGTACTTACTCAGTGCTCACAGCAATGCCATGAATTGGTGTAATGTTGTGATTTGCATATATTAAAGGTGGGACAATCAAGGCACAGAGAGGCCGAGAGACTTGCTCAGGTTCACACGGTTAGAATGCAGTGGACTGGGGATTTGAGATTAGACTCCGTTCATAGCTTCCCCACTGTACTGGCACCTGTGACTCCTTACTGGCCAGCAGGTTTTCTCCTGGAGCAGCACCTGGGAAGCCAGGGAGGAGTGGCCGCTGAACTGCAGTTCCACAGCTGCCAAGACAGGCCTGCAGCCAGCAAGCTCTCCAAGGCCCCTGGGAGCCTCTTCTCATGCCCCCTTCCTTTTCATCTGTCATCTCTGGGCCCAGCTCCCCTCTTCCCACCTTCTGTCTGGAGCACTGGCTTGCCAGTTTTACCAATTGCCTATCACCTTGCCCGACTGTCAATTGGGTTAGCTTTGTCCAGAACGACCTCAAACTTAACAGGCTGAAAACAAGCCTTGCTGTCTTTCACCCAAACTCAGCATGTGCCTCTATTGTCTGATGGCCTGAAATCTCACTCACACCCCAGCCTTCTAGCTCGCTGACCTCAGAAGAGCACCCTATTCACCCACCCCCCAGGTCCTATCCTGGGCTCCTAGTATGTGAAACAGGGAAATGTTTACCAGCCTATGGCTGTTGTGATGACTGAATGAAATGCTACACAATGGCTTGGCAAGAGCCCAGTGATGGTAACAACAACATTTTTGTTGATAGGAGAATAATTCTTTTGTTTCCAAGATACAATATTTTTAATCCTTCCTGACTGTTTTATTTCCTTCCTCTAGGAGCCCTGGTAGTGCAACAACTAAGTGCCTGACTGCTAACCAAAAAGGTTGGCGGTTCAAACCCACTCAGGAGAAAGAGCAGGCAATCTGCTTTTGTACAGATCACAGCCAGGAAAACCCCATGGGCAGTACTACTCTGTCACATGGGGCCACTAAGAGTCCAAATCCATTCAATGACACCTTGACAACAGCAACAACAAAAACATTTCTTTCCTCTAGTGTTCTTGTTATGTCTAGTCCCAGGAAGGGGCTGGCATTGGTGATACTGTGGTAAAGGGTCTGTGTAAGCTTGGGATTCAGGAGAGAGCCTGACACTAACTCAGTAAATAGAATAAGCCATCATGATGGTGAAGACGTCTCTGGTGGACACACTTTCTTTCTTTTCTTTTTTTAATGTTTTATTGTGAATTATATGATAATTTACATGGGAGAACTTTAGTTTTACATTCATTCCATCTTAAATCATCTCACTGCCATGGTTCCAATCCCCTCCATGCATCATCAACCACCCAAAGGGTATATCCCAGAAACCCACCCCCTACACTTACCCCTCCTCCCCCCAGTTTTCGATCCACAGTCCCTTTCCCTCTCTGGGTCCAAGGTCCCCAGTCGCTTCATCACTCCACGTCATCATCTCTGTCTCTATCTCAGGCATCTCTGTTTCTCTGGGTAGGGTCCCGCTCTTAGCTCTTCTCTGTTGATGGTCCCAGAGGCCTCTGCTCCTATTCTGGAGAATTAATCACTCCTTTCCTTGTTACAAAACTTTGGTGGACACACTTTCATCACAAGTGTTTTGGTCACCTGTTGTTGTTGAGTGCCTCAAGGTGGTTTCCAGGTGATAAATCTTTACATGAGCAGAAAGTCTCATCTTGGTGGGCTCAAACCACTAACCTTGTGGTTAGCTGTCTAGTGTTCATCCTACAGCACCACAGCCCTCCCCTCATAATGATAAAAGTTAGTGTTCACTGAGGACCTGCTCAGTGTTCATGTTGTAAGTGCTGCTCATGGATTAGCTCATTTCATCCTCACAATAGCCCTGTGCAGTAGGTGCTGTTGATAGTCTACTAGGAGATGAGGAACCTGAGGTGTGGGAAGGCTGGGCTTAGAAGCCAGGCAACCTGACTGCTGCGTCTGTTCTGACTCCTACAAGGTGCTGCCTGTCCTCCAACATGGGCCACGCATATAGTGTACTCACCTTTGTTCACGTGGATCCAGGCTGATCCTGCTCCCTGGTGGGGACAAGACGATCTCCTTTTCACTGTCAGCCCTCCTCCTGATTGTATGACCTCCCTCAGTGTACACCCTCATTCCACATCTCCTTCTCTTCACTCCTCTAGAGCTTTCAAAGCCACACACAGTGCTCACCAGTCCCTCCAGGAAGCTTCTCACAATGGTTTTTTCTCCACCTGCGTTTCCACAGAACCCTGGTCTAGCTCTTCATCATAACACCTTGGATAATACTTCAGCTATTTAATTAGGATGAACATTCTTCCCCTAGCTGTATGCACGTGGAAATAAAATCAGAGAAAGGAGAGTGACTTTCCCAAGGTCTCCCAGAAGTTCAGAGGAGGAAGTGGAATCCGAGAGAGCCAGGTGCTTCCTTCACTGCAGGGCACTGAAGGTCTGACTTCCTGGCCTTCTTTGTGTTAATAGCCCAAAGGTTCTATCAGCACAATTAAGGATTTTCATGAAAGTTGAAGAAGCCCTGGAGGTGCTGTGGAATGGACCAACTGAAAGGTTGGCAGTTTAAACCCACCAGTGGCCCTATAGGAGAACAATAAGGCTGTGTGCTTCCAAATATAGGATGGCTATGAGTCAGAATCCATTAGACAGCAGTAGGCTATGAAAGTTAGTCCTCTGGGCCTTCTGGGAGTTCTGGTGACTGAGTTGGGATGTGCGTATAGAAGTGAGGGTCATCAGAACCAGCCATCCTCTCTAAGGTTCAAGTTAGCCTTCAGTTAAGCTCAGCAAGACTCTCCCACCATTGTCTGCTGGGGTTCCTGCTGGCAACAGCTCAAGATTCTGATAATGACTCTCTGGCTCTGATTCTTGGTGTTTCTCTTCCTCCAACTCCATACTCCCTAGCCACATCTCCAAAATAGAAGACAGACATTCCTGACAATGAGAGAATGTTGTAGAAAGGCATGACAAAAGTGAACAGTCTGTTGATAAAAGTAAATATCATTTCTCATTATGCAGAAGCACCCAGTGCCTCTTCTCTTGTTTATTCTTGAATGTGGCCTTGGGAAAATTAGAATGAAATGATGAGTTAAAATAAAATTTAACAGCAATCCCAGGAACACGCAGCATCCTATTCTTAAAGATGAGAAAATCCATGTAAATTCAATGCAGCTAAGAAATTTGCCTGGGAGCCTACCCTGAATATTAGTGGGTTTTTTAACTCTCAAGTTTTTCATTTCCAGTCAATCTCATCAGGATGCCTTCAGAATATTTTTTCTCTTTTCTCTGAAAAGCAGCCTCACTCACAGGAGTCCCTTTAGTGAACTGTCATGGGGTTTGAGTTGGGAGGATTGTGGTTTAACAACCAGGTCTTCCAACAGGGAAAAAAAGTTGGTCTTAGGGATGCTGTTTTCTTCTTTCCTAGTAACATGCCTTTGCAAAATACAAGGGGGGGTGGGGGGGGGGAGGGCTTCAAAAAATTCATGAAAAAACAGAAAGAAAAGAAAATGGATTTTTTTCCCCCACAAACTTTTTGAAACCTCCTGATATCTGTGTGAAAAATAGACCTTCTTTCACATGGTTACTGATCATTTTGTATTTGATTTTAGGTTGTTACCACTGAGAAGGAGCAACTAGATTTTGAAACAGGCCCAAACATATTTGACTTGCAGATTTATGTAAAGGATGAGGTTGGTACCACAGCTCTTCAGATTCTCACTGTCCAGGTAACAGATGTGAACGAACCACCTCAGTTTCACGGCAACTTGGCAAAAGGTAAGATACACCAGGATGTGCAATGCAGCCCAGATGGTGGCTTCAGAGAAGACCCTGGGGGGACAGAGAAAAACAGAAAGTAAATAAACAAGCAGATGTTTCCCCTGAAAAAGGCAGCTGCTTAATGAGCAAGGAACAAATGAAATGTGTCCAGCCCAGCACTGCCAACAATATGAGTTCAACAATCCACAAAGCCTTAACAGTCACGGTGTCTTTTGGTGCTCTTCCAGCCTTCTGAGGGGAACAGGCTCAAAGACCTCAACTGGATCATGCTGGATGAGCCTGTGCTGACACCACTGTAGGCTTACCACTGTATCCCAAAATGACTGACTTCTTCATTCTCCCCATGGGATCTGTGTATCCAGGGGTTACTACAGAGTAAGGACAACATAAGGCACTAGAGTACAGAGTAACTTCCTGTACCATCTCTCCCAAGCCCATGACTTTGAAGACTATCTATCTGCTGACAATTCCTAGGTTTAGCTTTCCAGTTCCAACTCTCAATCTGCCTCACCCAACATTTCCACTTGATACCATCTTGGCCAACTCTAATGCTTTATTAATCCTGGAAGTGGATAGATTCCTTCATATAAATTGGCTGGAGGTCTTACTCATGATCTTTATTGTTGCTCCCATTTTCCCCACAATGCCAATAACCTTGACTCCCTTAGGATGTGTATGGCTGCCTCAGTGTTGGATTTCCTCATTTTCTGTTTCTAATAAAATGTTTCCTATTCCACTCTGGACACTGCTATAGGTCTACAACTCTATATAGCAGAAGGAACAAACCCAGGATTCATTTACCACATTGAGGCTTTTGATCCAGAAGACACACGCAGAAACGTACCACTCAGTGTAAGTCAACTTGTTAAGTTGAAGCCTGGATTGGCTTTGATATGGTGTGGAAAGGGTGGGCCTGAACAGTGGAAATGAGGGAAACATGCATTCGCTTCCAAGACAGGGAATAGTTGGAATGCGTAAGAGGGCTTTGGAGAGAGACATCCCAGATTGAATTCCTAACTCTTTGTTATCTCTAACAAATTCTTAATCTCTCTGAGCTCCAGCTTCTCAGTCTGTAGAATGTGAATAATCGCACCTACCACAGTAGGGAGATTGTGAGTATTAAATAGATAATGCATGTAGAACCACTTAACATGGTGGCTAGTATACTGAAACTGCTCAAGATTTTGTTGATTGAAGCTAATAAAAAAATAAGAAAAATAATATTTCTTTTTAAAGCAAGCATAAATGTAGGCCCCAAAGTCAGGCATTGCTGTAAAGAAGTACCCACTTAAGTGCCTACTCATAGCGACCCCGTACAGGCTTTCCTGGAAGTGTACATCTTTACAGGAGCACAAAGCCTCATCTTTCTCCTGCAGAGTGGCTGGTGGATTCAAACTGCTGATCTTGTGGTTAGCAGCCAATGCTTAACCCACTACACCACCAGAGCTCCTTACAAACTGCTTAGTTGTTGTTGGTGGTTATGTGCCATGGAGTTGGTTCCAACTCATAGTGACCCTGTATAGAGTTCCTGAGTATGTAAATCTTTATGGGAGCAAAAAGCCTCATCTTTCTCCCATGGAGCAGCTGGTAGATTTGAACTGCTGACCTTGCAGTTAGCAGCCCAACTCATAACCCATTATGCTCCCAGGGCTCCTTATAATCTGCTTAAAATCCTAGGAATTCTAAACTATAAAGAAGGAACTGGTCTGGAGAGTTGCCTCCCAGTTCAGTCTGAGATAACTAATGTTGCTTTTCAATCATTTTCATTAATGGATCTACAAATATGCTCCTGTCACTTCCTGTCAGTCTCTAAGCTTGCCCCTGGGCATGGACATCTCAGTTCTTAGCTCTGCCCACTGAAGTGCACTCCCTGCAAGTGGGCAGAGAAAGAAAACAAGCTAATGCCTCCCAGGGAGACTTGAGCAGCAGCACTCCTCAAATGTCTCCTCCTTACAGAGAAAAGAATCCTTGCCATAGGACACTTGGCAAATTGGTAACACTGGGAGGCTGTTTTCACTGTGGGCTGCTCAGTCTACAGCTTCACTAGGACCTCTAACAGCAGGAAGTAAACATTTGGCATAAACGCTGAGATTCACATAGTATAGTCTACAGGGTCTGAAATAAAGCTGTTTTTAAATGACTGAGCATATTAGC
>NW_006408528.1:38009242-38010865 GCF_000296735.1 Chrysochloris asiatica
AAGGATATCATGTTTGGTAAGGTGGAGGGTCAGAGAAAAAGAAGAAGACCCTCAATGAGATGGACTGGCCAAGTGGCAGCATCGATGGACTCAAGCATGGCAACAGTAGTGAGGCTGGCCCAGGATTGGGCAGTGTTTCATTCTACTGTGCATAAGGTCGCTATGGGTCGGTACCAACTCAGTGGCACCTAACAACAACAACAACAACATGGTTGCAAAATCGCTGCTGTACCTCCAGGCTTTACCCCTGAGTTCCAGGCAGGAAGAAGAAAGACAGTCAAAGTAGGAAGGGGAACAGAGTAAAGAGAGCATGCCAGGCCAGTCTGTTCCTTTTTGGAAAGAAAACAAAAGATTTCCTGGAAGTTATTTCTCATTGACCAGCGCTGTGTTTTATGGCTACTGTTGCTTGGTGACCAGAGGAGAAGAGACAGTGGGTAGGGATTAGATTTGCACCCCCAGTGTGGCACCTCACTTACATAATTCACTCATGTCAACATTCACTGGACTTCTGCTAAGTGCCAGGCACTCTATTTGGATACACAGATGAGTAAGGCACATTCTATTTGCCTCTAGATGTTTACGGTCTGAATGGGTGAGACTCACTGCAAATAGTAAATCATTATGATTCTGTATAATAATTGCTATAAAGTTTATACAAGATACAGTGGGGGCAAAGCGGATGGAAGAAAAATGATGATTTTTAAATCTCCATCTTGAATATAGAATATAAGTGTGCAGAGAGATGAAAGTCGTAGCCCCTTTGGAAGTACCCCTTAGGGCAGATGCTGTCCTTTGAAATGAAGGGGAGCAGTCCAGGAAGGGACAGCATCAGGGGCTACCAGCTTCAGAGAAAGTGTGGTGTCATCAAAAAGGGGTCCGACAGCAGCAGCTGGTCTTGGAACCCGGTGCCTTGAACTGTGGCTTCTGCAATGAGTTTGGGAGTTGGAGATGTTGTCTTTGGAGGTGGGGAGAGTGCTTACAGTTGCAGAAGAATGCACTAATGAAGTACTTAACACCCCTGCTAAAACTAATGGCTGCACAGCAAATTGCCAGCCAACATGCAGGAGCAGTGGGCACCATCTAGCATGAACCTTCCTCAGACTAGGAAAAAAATAGTAACAGACTAGAAAGTCACGTGTTATATAGCCTTTGTACTTAGAAATTTGATTCTGGGTACTTTGGGGACCATAATTGGTTAATTTGCTATTGACCAAACCGGTACTTGTCAACCTTAGCTGACAATTGAAATCACTGGGGAGCTTTAAAGAATACAGATGATGTCCTTCCCATACCCCTAAAAGTGTGAAGGGGTGTGCCCTCCCATCAAGATTTTAAAACCCCCAGGTGATGTAATGTGCATCTAAGTTTGACAGCCTTGGCTTTAAGATGCGGCCTCCCAGCCCTCACAAATCCCTCTCTTGAAGATTTGAATTATGGGCTCTGGGAATCTGCAAATCTGCCAGATGTCCCCAGTGGATTCTTCTCGTCTTAAAAGCTGGGAACTCTAGTTTGTGAGGGTTTCTGAGATGGTGTCTAGGCCCTGCATGAAAACACACCTAAAGGATGCTTTTAAAAATGCAGATTCCTGTCTGCGATCTTACCTGGGGGCCTAGCTGGAGGTAA
>NW_006408528.1:38011750-38014994 GCF_000296735.1 Chrysochloris asiatica
TATTTGCACTTTTCTTTGTTTAAAGCATGTGGTTGTACATTGTTTAGATCAGCTCTTTCCAATGCAAGCCGCAAATTAATGCTACATATATAATTTTAAGTGTTCTAATTTAAAAAACTGAGCCTTGGTGTGGTGCTGTAAGATAAGCACAGGACTGCTAATTTCAAGGTAGGCAGTTCAAACCCACCAGGTGCTCTCAGAAACCCTATACAGGGTTGTTATGAGTTGGAGCTGCCTTGAAGACACACAACGGTAGTAAATAAGACATCAAACACTTTACTGTTGAGACTATTCCGAGTAGTAGGACAGATTAGAGCTGCCCTATAGCTTTTCCAAGGTGGTAATCTTTACAGAAACAGACCGCCACATCTTTCTCCCGTGGAGCAACTGAGGGGTTCAAACTGCCAACCTTTCGCTTAGCAGCCCAGTACTTAACCACTTTAATAAGAGTAAAAAGAAATAGGTAGACTTGATTTTAATAATATACTTTATTTAACTCAATATAGCCCAATTATGATTTTAACATATTGTGAACATCAAAAAATGATGAATGAAGTCTTTTATTTCCTTTTTTTCCCATTCGAAGTCTTCAAAATCCATGTGTCTTCTGAACTTACAGCACATCTCCATTCAGACCTGCCAATTTTGAATGCTTGATAGTCACGTGTCCTTGTGACTTGTTTTTGTTAAGCATCGTCGAGTCGATTCTGACTCGTAGTGACCCTGTACAGGGTTTCTGGAAGAGTGTTGTGATTACGAATGAGTCAGACTGTTAACCTCAGGGTCAGCAATTTGAAACTAGCAACTTTTTGCTCCTGTAAAGATTTACAACCTTGGAAACCCTATATATAGGGTCACTATGAGTCAGAACCTTGACTCCACAGCACATAACCACTACCATAGTGTTTCTGAGGAACAACAGCTGGTGGGTTTGAACCACTGACCGTGTGGTTTGCAGTCCAGTGCTAATCCTACAGAGCCACACCAGGAGTCTGCCGTCATGGCTAGTGGCTCCTGTTTTAGATGAAATGGCTTAGAGTTAACGTATGTCCCTGTCCCTGATGGTAGTGCTCAAGCAGGGCTCAGAGGCGTGTGCCCATGGTGGGCTCAGAATGTAAAGATTTATAACCTCCGAAGCCCTATACAGGCTTGCTATGAGTTAGACAGGCTCTGAGACCACCCTACCTCCCCGATTCCCTGTCTGCTTTGAAATAGTCACAGTGACTGCAGCCAGCCTCCTTGGAGACTCTCAGAAGGTTCATCAGTTTCACAGCTGGAGGCAAAGTGATCTAGTGCAGGGGTTCCTCCATTAGGGGGCTTTCTCTTGGCCTTTCCATTAGGGAAAGACTTTTGCATAAAGTGAAATGTGCTTTGTCTTCAATAGACCAGACAAATGATTAAATGAAAAGAACATTAACCTTGCTACTAGCTGGGTTACTGGGAGGGCAAATGGGGGAGTAATTCTCTCTCTGCTTCCATCTTGCTCTTGTCTCCAGTTCCAAGAAGTTTTCCTAGGAATTAAGTGATGGTCATATTCTAAACCTGACTCTGTCAAGGGTTCTGGCTTGCGGAACTTCCCAGGCCCCTTGAGCAGTCTCTTGTTTCACAGATGTGGGAGGAAATGGAGACTTTAGCTTGGGCCAGGTGACCAGTGCAAACTGACGTCTCCTAATCTGTTCTGGCAAATTTTACCGGTGCCCCATCCATCCATTCTTTTATGATGTCAGCCTTCTTCCTCCCCAGGCACCTGCCCACCCTCTCCCACCCTTTACACATTCTACCCCTCACAAATCGGGCAGCTAATCTCATAGTCAGCAATTTGAAGCTACTAGTGGTTCCATGGGAGAAAGATGAGGTTTTCTGCTCTGATAAAGATTTACAACTTCTGAAGCCCTATACAGGGTTGCTATGAGTCAGAAGCATCTCGACAGCACACAACCACTACCACCACCAGCATCTGTCCAATAACTCCAGAATCACCTCTAGCAGACTTTGCAAAATGCTCTTCTACTCCAGGTCTTTGTCAGAATGTTCATAAAAGGAGGAAGGTGTGACGGTAGGCAAGTCCCATTCCAAATACATCACCACTGATCACAGTTCACAACGGTGGGAGAGAACCTCTCCATGTTCCAGAGATCTGTGAAGCTGAATCCGGCAGAGCAGGACCCAGGCTGATCAAGGAAAAGAATTACAAATGGGAGGGACCAGGGTCTGCAGCTTTGCCAGCCAACGACATTACTAATGGCATTTTGCATTTGCAAACATCCAAACATGTGCCTATAAACTACGTAGTCCACTGTCATAACAACACAAGTTGTTGTTGTTGTTGAGTGCCATCAAGTCGAGTCAGTTTCAACCCATAGCAACTCTGTATAGGGTTTCCAGGGAGTGGCTGATGAGCTTGAACCACCAACCTTATGGTTCAAACCAACCTTGTAGTCCAGTGCATAAATCTACACCAGAACTCCAACAACACAAGTATAAGCCCCATTAAAGCCTTTCACTTGGCTGTTTTTGGGGTGGTGGAGTTCAATGATAGTGTTTTTTCTCCCATGGACCCTTCCCTCCCATCCTTTACCCCAGCTCCTACTTCCCCTCACTTCCACCTAGAATGGGAGTGGATTAGGGGGGAAAGAATGAAGAATTGAGACTTTCAACAAAATATTTCTATCAAACTTAAAAAATAAAATAGGAGTGTGGGCATCACATTTATGACTTGCCGCAGTGTGGTTGGTGCTGCTGGTCCACTGGGTGGATTTGTGGGTGTGTACTCCTGGTGTGATGCTGTAGTATCAACACTGGACTGCAAATCACAGGTTGGCAGTTTAAACCCACCAGGGTCATCATGGGTTGGAACCTACTCAGTAACACTTAACAACAACACAACAACAACAAATGGCTTAAATAAGACACAGAGCAGCTGTCAATTTGTCATACTGCTATGGTTTTCTTGATGCTGGAAGCTATACTGCCACTATTTCAAATACCAGCAACATCACCATGGTGGACTGGTTTCAGTAGACGGCCCAAAGATGGACAAGGAAGAAAGACCTAACAATTCCAAAAATTAGTTGATAAAAACCTAATGGATTATAACAGAATCTTTTCTGATAGAGAGCTGAAAGATGAGCCTGTTAGGCTGGAAGGCTTTAACAATGGACTCAAGTGATGACCCTGGGCCAGGCGGTATCTTGTTCTGTTACATGTAAGATTGCTGACTCAAGGCAACCGTTATGGATTGAAT
>NW_006408528.1:38015300-38017761 GCF_000296735.1 Chrysochloris asiatica
TAACCACTATGCTACCAGAGCTCCTTTACAACCTTAGAAATCCAAAGGGGCAGTTCTACTTTTCTATAGGGTTACTATGAGTTGGAATTGACTCTATGGCTCTGGGTTTGGCTTGAACCCCTATACCTGTGGTTATAATCCCATTTGGGAATAGATTTTCTTTGTTACGTTAATGATGGAGTGTTTACAGGGTGTATCATAAGTGAATCTCTTTTGAGTATAAAAGAAGATTAGGTCAGCATGGAAACAGAGAAGGGGAAAGAGAGATGTCAAGACACATGAATATCGCCAGGGAACTGAAGCTGAAACGAGACAATGACCATCCCCCAGAGCCAACAGAGAGAAAATTTTCCCCTAGAGTTGGCACCCTGAATTTGGATTCCCAGCCTTCTAACAGTGCGAGAAGACATTTCTGTGTGTTAAAGTCACCATTTGTAACAGCATTAGAGAACTACAATTGTTTTTGTTGTTGTTAAGAGCCGTTGAATCAGTTCCAACTCATAGCGACCCTGATAGAATTTCTGAGGAGTTTGAACACTGACTTTGCAGTTCAATCCAGCCTTGCAGTCCAGTGCCTATCCTATAGAACTACACGAGGACTTCAAGATAACCACTAACAATACCACTTGTGGTTTGGAGAATCATTGGTATGCCCTGGAACGTGGGGGAAAATAAGGATCCTTCCTTCCCTCTGAGAACTTGGCCAAAGGTGGCCTGGAAGTGGATCTTCCCTGTAGGAGACGGATGGATGAATTCTTGTTGCTTCTATTTCTGAAAGCAACTGATGGTTGCAAAGCCAAGACAAGCTGACCCACTCTACTGTACCTGTAGTTTGGGCTGGGCCAGAGGTGGTGTGACCTCTTCAGGGATCCTGACATTTCAGGAAGCTAGGATGACTCCCTCTCACCCTCCTATCTGTCTACCCCGTGATACAATAAAGGGTGAAAGGGGCAGGAAGTATGGGCTCCTTGTCTTCTAAACTGAAGCTTCAGTGTTCCTGAGCCAACCATAGCTACAACAGGGCTGCAAAGAGAGAAACTCAGGGTAGTGGTAAAGGAATATTCCCAGCAGGGAAACTGGAGAGCTTGTTTGACAAGCATTTGTTCATGGAATTGATCTGATTACTCAGGACTTTTCTTAGCTAGTACTGGGGCAGAGAAGGGCTGCAATTGCTTTTCATTCGATTTAATTTCTGTTTTCCAAGAATGAATATCAGGGGAGCAGCTTTGATTAAAGAAGCCTTTAAAAGGAGGAGAGAATGCCAGGTTTTACAGAAAGCCTTACTGAGTCGCTGGCAAATGGCCACATGACACAATATTTTTAGTCTATGGATATTATCTCCTTTCTAAGTACAAAGCTGCTATTCCCATTAACACAAGCTCATAAGTTCAGGAATAAAAGAGATTTGCCTGGCACTAAAAGAAAGAAAGAAATCATGATTCCAGGAAACCAGCCTTGTATTAGAAATAGAAAAGAAATTCCCATGTCCCATAATTCTATAGTTCTTTACATTTTTTCTATCTGCTACTATTTTTCTTCTTTTTCTCCCCATAAGTTGTTGATACTGTTAGTAGAACTGGAGATTTTATAGTCAAGTCTAACATTACCACAGCCAAACATTAAAATTTTTTTAAAAAGGTAAGATGGTTTTCTGTTGTACTGTTTGGTTTTGTCTCTAAGGGGAACACTGAACTCACTGAGATGAAACGAGCACCAAGAAAACCCAAAGTTTACCACTTGCTGTGGTTAGTTACCATCCAGTTGACCCCTGACCCATGGTAATCTTATACTATGGAACAAAATGCTGCCCGATTCTGTGTTATGCTCATGACCAGTTGCGGATCAGATCCTTACAATCCAGAGGGGTTTTATTGGTTGATTTTTGGAAATAGACCACCAAGCCTTTTTTCCTAGTCTGCCTTAGTCTGGGAACTCTGCTGGAACCTGTATGGCACCATAGGGACCCACAGGCTCCACTCACAGGTTGAATGCTGGCTGAGAATTGAAGGGGAAAATCCTGCCACTCTGGACTGCAAATCACAAGGGCAGGGGTTCAAACCCACCAACCAGCCGCTCCTCAGAAACCTTATACAAAGTTGCTGTGAGTGGGAATTGACTTGACAGCACTTAACAATAACAACAACAAATATTTGTTGGGAATGCTGTGGCTCTGTAGTACAGGCACTGGACTGTGAACCACAAGAGTGGTGGTTCGAGCCCACTAGCTGCTCCATGAGAGAAAGATGAGGCTTTCTGCTTCTGTAAATACAGCCTCAGAAACCCTATATAGGGTCGCTGTGAGTCAAATCAACTGGAGGGCATGTAGCAACAACAAAAAATATTTATTGAGCATCTCCTATGTGTCAGACCCTTCCCCTCATGGATCTTCCATCCAAAAGTGAAATTTTTACTGTTGTAGTTAGGTGCCATTAAATAGGTACTGACTTATGGCGGCCCTATG
>NW_006408528.1:38019671-38022265 GCF_000296735.1 Chrysochloris asiatica
ATGTCATGCTGGGTAAGATGGAGGGTCAGAGAAAAAGAGGAAAACCCCCAATGAGATGGATCAGCCAGGTGGCATCATTGATGGCATCAAGTGTGGCAGCGGTAATGAGGTTGGCCCAGGATCGGACATTGTTTCATTCTGCTGTGCATGGGGTTGCTATGAGTCAGTTCTGACTCGATGGTACCTAACAACAACAACAACAACACGACACACTGAGACCTGCAAGGAATGCTGGGCCTGCAGATGTTGAAAGGAGACAAAGACCCTTCCCCAGAGCTAGTAAACTGGAGTCAGACTTCCAGCCTTCTAAGCTGTAAGAGAATACATTTGTTCGTTGAAGCCATCCACATGTGATATTTCTGTTATAGAAGCACTAGAGAACCAAGAGACCAACAAACATAACTGTTTGGTAAAGTGGAGGGCTGGAGAAAAAGTGGAAGACACCCCCCCCCCCCAACGAGATGGATTGGTACAGTGGCAGCAGCGTCGGGTTCAGGTGTAGCAATGATTGTAAGGTAGGCCCAGGACTGGCCAGTGTTTCATTCTGTTGTGCATAGGGTCACTATGAGTTGGTACTGACTCGATGGCACATCAACAACAATCTTATATTGACCCTTCTCAGAGCCCATCTTTCACAATTCTCATTATGTTGGATTGACCATAAGCTTATGGAAAGGAATGCCTCCTAGCTCTGTATCCTGAGATCTTACTCTGCTTGGCACTCAAGTGCTTGGAACCAGTGAGGACTGGGCTTCATCTCCTAGCGTGTGCAGTCAACAGCTCCCTCAGCCTCTAGAGCCCTATCATCCCACTACCTCTAGCATGGGCCACTGATCTAGGACTGCGTGAGGAGTCTCTTCAGGGAAGATCCTGTTGAAAGACACACGGCTGTCTCTACACAGGCAGCTGCTGGTCCAGGCTGTGGTGTGGAGAAGTGGTGAGGCTTGGGATTTAAATGCCACATCTTTATGTGCTACCAATGTGCTTATACAATTTGGGAGGCTGAAGAAGAGTTCTTGTCATTGCCCAAATATTTTCTTTCAAAGAATAGGTAGAAGCCACATAAATAGCCAGCAAGAAAGATGTAACCATGCTGAAAAACAGATTTCAAGGATATTGGAAACTGTTTAAGATTTAGATGAAAAGATATTATAATTTTTATTAGAAAATCACCTGAAAAAGTTTTAGAGGATGTATGTTTGCACAAAAAAGATTAGAGAGCTATTTATCAAAATGATGGGATTTTACAAATGATTTATATTAGTTTCTTCTTTACTCTTTTCTGTATTTCCCAATTTTTTTACAAAATATATGTTCATTAAAGCTAGAGGATAAGCTCCTGGTGTGGCACTGTACAATAACACTGGACCGCAAGGTCAATTTAAACCACAAGGTCAATGGTTCAAACTCACCAGCCACTCCTCAGAAACCTTATACAGGGTTGCTAATAATCGGAAACAAGCCCAAGGCACTTAATAACAATAGCAACAACAAAGTTAGAAAACAGTTATTAGATAATAAACAGAAACACATAAAAAATGAAATGGTTTTGAGACCTTATATTGGCTGCAAAGGAGACCCTGAGTCTGTTTTCTGTGTATTCCCTCTTCTGGGAGCTCGACCTTGATCACAGCACAATTCACTGGGTTGGGAACGTTGGCCAGCACTTCCTTTGATTCAAATTGCAGGGGCTGTGGTTCTGGTGGCCAAACTGCCACTGATGATTTGATCCCAAGATCTAAGGCCTTGAGGACCGATCTCCACTCATCCTAATGGGAAATAATGAAAGCTGCTCATTTAAAATCCTTTGGAACAAACGGATACAAACATGTAAACCTCTAACTGTGTTGTGATCCTGAGCATTCTCATTTAATGCTCAGAGTCACAGTGAGGAAAAATTGGTGGCATTATTTCAAAATTATGAGCAAGGAAATGATGTGTCCAAGACCCAGTGGCAAAGACCAGAACTTGAAGCAGCTCTTTTGGTCCAGATCTTCCCCCTGCTTCCTTGACTCCATCGTGGGAGCAAGGAGGCAATGTTGTTGATCACCCATGGGCAGCACAGGGATGGCCCTAGGGACCATACAAATAAGCCTGTAGGTCCCTGTTGGAGCAAGTGGTGATAGGTAGAATACTGTCAAGAGAGCCAGGCTGGATGTGAACAGTCAAGGACTACAGAAAAACTCAACTCCTAAAAAAGTCATCAGACCTTTTTGGGAGACTCAACTTCCAAAAAGGACTTTACCAGTAGTCACAAATCTGGGATAAAATTTAAACATAGACCTTCCATAATTCCAAACAGGCTCCAGTTTGCACTTTGTGCCTTGCTAAGTTTCATTCTCAACTCACAATTGCTTCTTCCATCAGTTCAGTGTATAATGTTTGTGTTCCCAGAATGGTATTGTGTTTACTATATTGCAAACGCCTTAAAGAGCACAGCCTTCAGTATGGATTGCATCTCAATGTAAAGAAAACAAAAATCCTCACCACTGGATCAATAGACAACATTCTTATCAACAGAGAAAAGATTGAAGTTGTCAAGGACTTCATTCTTCTTGGATCAATTATCAACACTCACAGAAGCAGCAGTCAAG
>NW_006408528.1:38039671-38083093 GCF_000296735.1 Chrysochloris asiatica
CAGTATTGGGACACTATCAGGAAAACCGTTCAACTCAATGAAGAGCTGAAGCCTAAACTTGGTATTAAACACAGAGGACTGCTATGTAAGGGCACTGTGATCTTGCATGACAATGCACGTCCCCCACCTCTGCCCACACTGTTGATATGCTGCAAAAACTTTGTGTTGAGGTGTTAAAGCATTCTCTCTATATTCCTGATCTTGCTCCGTTGGACTTTCACCTGTTTGGTCCCCTGAAAGCAGCCCATCAAGGATGAAGATTCACCTCTGATGAAGAAGTGATGATAAAGGTGCATTCATGGCTCGCAGCTCAGCCTAAGACATTTTAAAACAAGGGAATATGAAAGCTTGTTGACAGATGGATAAAGTGTATTGAAAAGCAAGGAGATTGTGTTGGAAATGATGTATTTGTCTTTTCTAAAAGTTGATTAAAATAACGTCTACAGAGTGTGGATAATTTTTGACTCACACTCATATATGTATGTATGTTGTTGTTAAGTGCCATCAAGTTGTCGATTCCAACTCATAGCAACCCTG
Source organism: Chrysochloris asiatica (assembly GCF_000296735.1). Taxonomy (NCBI): domain Eukaryota; kingdom Metazoa; phylum Chordata; class Mammalia; order Afrosoricida; family Chrysochloridae; genus Chrysochloris; species Chrysochloris asiatica. The sequence goes on from NW_006408528.1 coordinate 38,040,209, forward strand.
TAGTGTATAGGGTTTCTGAGGAGTGGCTGGTGGGTTTGAACTACCAACCTTGTGGTTCAAATCAATCTTGCAGTGAGTATTTATTCTATATACAGAAAAATAAAAAAACAGTCGCCTTTGGAGTCTCTTCCAAGTCCTTGAGATCCTTCGTGTGTCACAGTGCTCCAGAGGGTTTTCAATGGCTGATCTTTTGTAAGTAGATCACCTGTAAGTAGGCCTTTCTCTAAGGCACTTCTGGGTGGCCTTGACTTGAACCATCAGTCTTTAGGCTAGTAGTTGAGCGTGTTAATTGTTTGTACTACCCAGGGATTTGAGGGTTTGGTAATGCCCTCTTCAAACAGCTCCCACAAGGAAAATGCAACCTTAGGAAACTGATAAATTATTGTTGCTGATTGTTGTTGTTGTTTACAGGAACAGGTTGCTAAGTCTTTTCTCCCAAGGAGTCACTGATGGGCTCAAACTGCCAACTTTTTAGTCAGCAACCAAGTGCTTAGCCATTGAGCCAATTGTTGTTGTTAAGTGCCTTCAAGTTGGTTCCTACTCATAGCGACTTCCTGTTTTCAGGAAGTGGCTGGTGAGCTTGAACCACCAACCTTGCAGTTCAAACTGGCCTTGCAGTCTAGCGCATTAACCCATGGCACCACACTAGGACTCCTCCTTAACTGGTGAATTAGTAGTGACTGTTTTCCCCATTGAAATTATTTTTCTTCAGTAAAGGATTTCCTGCAGAGTTATTTTAAACAATAAACGTCCCTTGGTGCACTGAAAATTACTCAATTTACTCAATTACCTGTCTTATTATTGTCTGCTTTTCCAAAGGCAGTGAGGATCTGAGGAGGATGAGTAAGCTGGTGATGGGGATTATCTTGTAAGAACTCACCCTTGGAAGACAGTGTTCCGACCTTGTCTTCTCCAGGGACACTTATTTCTCTTTTCAGAGAGCTGACCTCATGATTAATGCAGCTCAAGAAGGTGTACAAATCTGTGTGTAAATTCTCTTCTCCTCAGGCAAAAAAAAAAAAAAAGAAAAGACAAGGAGGAAATAAAAGCAAACAGAGACATTAGCACAGAGAAGGGCCAGCATTTATCCAGCTTCTGGTGGCAGCCACAGAATGTGGGGTAGGAAATGTGGGAGGGTATGAAGAGTTCTGGACATTATACCTGAATAGAGTTTTTTTTTGTTTTTGTTTTTTTAAATCAGAGACATTTTGCACAAGAACTGGGATTTGGAGGGAAGATGGTTGGATGGCTAACCATTCTTATTTTAATAGATGTTAATGCCAAAGCTGATCTGAAACTGTGTAATTCCTGGCAATCACAGGCTGCCACTTTCTTGCATCCAAGGAGAGGTGATTTGTGGAAATACAAAAGCCAGTCTCTTCTGTTTTCAGCTGCTAAATTCTCTCTCTGAGCATGTTCATGCAACTTAAACAGCTCAGGGTTATGTTTAGCACTAACCAAAACACATACCTCCCAGACTGCACCCTCCGGCGCCTCTGACAATTAGTTGTGACTGCTGTGTTTGTGTTGCAGCTCAAACAGAATGTACACAATTCAGGAGGAGCTGAGTCCAGGGACCGTGGTGGCCAATATGATAGCTGAGGATCCTGATGACGAAGGTTTTACCAGCCGCCTCCTCTACAGCTTTACTACTGTTAACAAGTATTTCATGATAAACACACGTAAGTCTCTCACACACGTGCATCTTTTAATGCAGCCACGTAGATTGCTTTATAAATATTTGATTTGTCTTCTGGTCAGGGGTAAGAATTTCTGTCCAGGACCTATATTTTGTTATCAAGGTCATGTTACTAGGGGCCTCCAAGTCATTTTCAACTCAAAGTAACCCATGTGACAGAGGAGAACTGCCACATAGGAGTCCTGGTGGGTCAATGCGCTGGACTACAAAGTCAGTTTGCACTGCAAGGTCGGAGGTTCAAGCTCACCAGCCACTCCTTGAAAATACTACGCAGAATTGCTACAGGTGGAAACCAACTTGACAGCACCTAACAGCAACCTTTATGGGTATGGCACTGTAGGATAAGCACTGGACCACAAGGTTGGCAGTTCAAACTCACCAACTGACCCTGGGAAACCCTCTATAGGGTCGCTATGAGTTGGAACCGACTCCAGGGCACATAGCACCAGCAATTTTCATGGGAGCAGATCACCAGGTTTTTCTTCCTCGGAGCCACTGTGTGGATTCCATTCACCACACCTGCAGTTAGCAGCTGAGCACTTAACTACTGCACCACCAGGTTTTCTTATGTACCGTTGAGTCAGTTCTGACTCACAGGGACCCTGTGTAGGGTTTTCAAGAACAGCTGGTAGGTTTGAACTGTCAACCTTGTGGTTAGCAGTCTACCCTACAGTGCCACACCAGGGCTCTACCAGGGTAATAAAACCCACTGCCACTGAGTCAGTTCTGACTCCTAGTGGCCCTATGTAGGGTTTCATAGACTGTATTATAAATAGCTGTACTAAAAGCAGCTGGCCTGAGGGTCGGGGTAACTGATGTTGTTAATTGCAGTCAAGTTGGTTTCAACCCATTGCAACCCTGTATAGGATTTCCAAGGAGCAGCTGGTGAGTTTGAACCACCAACCTTGCAGTCCAAACCGGTCTTGCAGTCCAGCACCTTAATCCACAGTGTCAGACTTCACCCTCACTTTCGAGTGAGGAAAGTGGGCGTGCAATGCTGACAGATGGACTCTCCTCAGGCTGCCTTGAGGTCTTTTAAAAAGTAGATCTGTATCAGCACTGTGCAATAGAAGTGTAATGGAAGCACGTATGGAATTCTAGATTCTGGTGTGCTGTGAGTTTGAACCACCAGCTTTGCAGTTAGTAATCCAGTGCTTATCTTGCAGTGCCATTCCAGGAACCCTGCTGTAATAGCCATCATTTATTTGGGGGACTTCCTTCATATCACACATTGGGCTGAATGATTCACAGACATTCCATCTCAGGCTCAGCACACAACCCACTAAACTAGCACAAAATACAGTTACTGGTAAGGAAACTGAGACTCTAAGAGACACTCCGTTAAGCGACTTGACCAAGGTCTCACAACTATATTGTGAAACAGAGCTACTGACCTAAGCCACCTGACTCCAGAGCCTCCCCTTTTAACCCCTTCTGGCAAAGTGGTAGCATCAATGGGCTCAAGCGTGACAACAATAGTGAAGTTGGCTCAGGATTGGGCAGTGTTTTGTTCTGCTGTGCATAAGGTCACTATGAGTCGGTACCGACTTGATGGCACCTAACAACAACAAGACTATGCTGTTGTTGTTGTTAGGTGCCATCAAGTCGGTATGCTCTATAGAGTTTCTGAGGAGAAGCTGGTGCGTTTGAACTACTGACCTTGCAGTACAAACCGACCTTGTGATCCAGTGCTTATTCTATAGTACCTCACCACACCTCCAGAATCCCAGTCATGCCACCAAAAATAACTTTGCTTGACATAATGCTACTGGACAACAGAGGGATCTACTTCCTGGGAAGACTAGCATTGGAGAAAGGAACCCTGGTAGTGTAAACTCAGCTGCTAAGCAAAAGGTTGGCAGTGGCTCCATGGGAGAAAGACCTGCAATCTACTGCTGTAAAGATTGTTGTTGTTAAGTGCCATCGAGTTGGTTCTGACTCACAGTGAGCCTCGTAAACCCTGTGGGGCAGCTCTACTAATGCTCATGAGATTGCCATGAGTTAGAATCGACTCTGTGGTAACTGGTGGTGGTGTGTAACATCACTGGAAAATCCCAGAAAGGCACTGTGTCATTTGCCTCTTAGGCTTTAGGGCAAAGATACCTGTTTTCAGGGAAGGCAGGGCAAAGACAGCTGCTAAAAACTTCCTAGTACTCTGGCCTCATGGATCTCACACAACTGAGAGTGTTGGGTCAGAAAATCATGGTTTAGAATTCTGTTCACCCCAGTATTGGAAAATTGAGCTTTTAAGAAACACAGTATTTTTTGGAGCATGTTTATTAGGACTCTTTGGTTGCAAGTTACAGAAATGAAGGCAACTCAACCTAAGAAAACACTTTAAAAAGGTAAGGAAACTCTATCAACATAAGAGAGTCAAATTGTCAGGGAATAGGTTCCTCCAGGGACCTCAGCAGCTAGACTTCCGGTCTTTGACCTCTAGTTTCACTATTAACCCAGCTCAGCTACGGATTCCCCAGCTCATGACACTCAGTTCCAAATTCTCTAGGAGAACTAGTCTGGTAGCGTAGTGGTTACGAATTGGTCTGCTAATCTCAGGGTCAGCAGTTGGAAACTACTGGCTCTTCTGAGGAGAAAGATGAGGCTTTCTGCTCCCGTAAAGATTTACTGCCTCAGAAACCTTGTATAGTTTTGCTATGAGTTGGAACCAACTCCACGGCACATAACCACCACCAGATCAGGTGTCCACCAGTCCAGTCAACTCTGGACAAGGGCTCCTTCTAGGGACTCCAAACTGAGATTATGAGTAAATAATTTTAGAGGAGGTGGTTCTGATACTCCAATTAATATCTAATTCAGGAATTTACATGAGCTTTTTTAAAAAGTTGTATTTTTATAGAGGATATTTATTTTGCAAGCTATTCTTCATATTGTTGTTGTTGTTGTTAGGTGCCTTCAAGTCAGTTCTGATTCACAGCGACCCTATGCACAATAGAACAAAACAGTGTTGGGTCCTGTGCCATCCTCACAACTGCTGTTACATCGGAGCCCACTGTGGCTGTCACTGTTTCAATCCATTTCCTTGGGGGTGTCTTCTTCTTTTCACTGACCCTCGACTTTATCGAGTATGATGTCCTTCTGCAGGGACTGGTCCATCATGACAACATGTAAAAGAACATGAGGCTTATCACCCTCACTTCCAAGGAGCATTCTGGCTGTGCTTCTTACAAGACAGGTTTGTTTGTCCTTCTGCTAGTCCATGGTACTTTTCAATATTCTTCACCAACGCCGTAATTCAAATACATTGATTCTTCTAAGGTTTTTCTTATGCATTGTCCAACCATGCATATGGTGGTACGGGTGGTGTCGAGTCTGTTCTGACTCATAGCGACCCTTTATGAAGTTTTCAAGGTTGTGAATCTTTAAGGGAACAGAAAGCCTCATCTTTGTCCTGCGGAGCTGCTGGTGCTATTGACCTTGCAGTTCATAGCCCAATGGATAATCCACTTTACCACAAGGACTATGAGGTGATTGAAAAATACCATGGCTTGGGTCAGACATACCTTAGTCCTCAAACTGACAGTTTTGCTCTTTAATACTTTAAAGAGGTCTTTTGTAGCAGATTTGCCTAATGCAATACATCTTTGGATTTCTTGACTGCTGCTTCCATGAGTGTCAATTGTGGATCCAAGCAAAATGAAATCTTTGACAACTTCAACCGTTTAGTTTTCAAATTAGATTGTTCTTCTCTAGTTTTCTCCAAGTCTCCAGATACCCCTATTCTTCAGCTCTCTTCAGAGGATCATGTTCTAACCTTTGCCTTCTCAGTGACTGGTACAATCCATGTGGCCAACAGGCTAGACCGAGATGCACATGAATTGAGACAAAATCCTAAAATATCTCTGGAAGTCCTGGTGAAGGATAGGCCTCAAGGGGGCCAGGAGAATCGCGCCCAGATAACCTTCATTGTTGAAGACATCAATGACAACCCTGCTACTTGTAGCAGGTTCACCTTCAGGTATTCAAGCTTGGGCATTTTACCTCTCTGGTCTTTGATCGTTGGCTTTTTCTGGTATATTCTCAACAGGAACTGAAGAATTATAGGAACCTGGGTAAATGGCTCACAACAATAAGAAGAGTTGAACCGTCCTGTTTTTGTACATAGATTTCCCTTTCTTCATTCTTTTTCCTTCTTTCTGATTTTCTTTTTTCTATTACCTTTCTTCTTCAATTTCTTACTATCTTAAAAATTATTTTAATTTTGCTCCCTTCTATAATATGTTCATCTCCACTGGTGACAAGTACCACAGAGATTTGTTAGAACCTCTCTGGATTGCACCTTTTTGAAAAAATGTATTGCCACTAGTGGCCAGACATTCTGTTAGCTAGCAATTATAATAGACGCTGGAGATTTAGGATTAGTGACTAGGAGACCCCAGAGAACACACCACCAGTATTACTAATAAATCAACCCAAGAACTTAACTTAAAACCAAACCAAACATCAAATTCACCTTATACAACTTAATAGCATATAAACAAAAAGCAACAGAAAGGGAAAAACACAGATACAAGTGGGATGTAAGCTATTTTGTATATTGTGACTTGTTCTTTGTCTTAGAATCTATTCACTTACCCATACAAACCCACTGCTGCTGAGTTAATTCTGACTTCCATCAGCCATACAGAACAGAGGAGAACTGTCCCATGGGGTTCCCAAGTCTATAATCTTTATGGAAGCAAACTGCCACATCTTTCTTCCCTGCATCAGCTGGTAGGTTCATACCTCTGACTGAACAAACAAATCTAGTGTTTTAACCACTGTGTTAACAGGACTTCCTAATCTATTCACAGCTATATAAAAATAAAGTCCCTTGTGATTGAGGGGAGTCCTGGTGTGGTGCTGTAGGATAAGCACATGATCTCAAGGTTGGTTTGAACCAGAAGGTCTGTGGTTCAAACTCACCAGCTACTCCTTGAAAATCCTATATAGGGTTGCTATGAGTCAGAACCAACTCTACTGCACTTAACAACAACAACATGCCTTTTTTTGAACGGTATTTTCAATCTATTCGCCATTTATCAAACGTCACAAGATTAATAATTCCCCAAATTAATGTTATCTTTGGATTGTAACACCTGGTCTCCAGTTTACTGTGAGTCTGAAGTGGCTCCTCCTCTTGGAAGAAGGGTGAGGGAGAGGGGAGGTAAGGAATGGGTAGGAGAGCTGAGGGGACACTTGCCAAGAGAATGCCCTGAAGACCAGAGTGAATCTCCGCTTCGGATGCCCACATGGAGAGTCTCCTTCTAAGCATATCTTTAACTGGTTTTGCGAGTTGACTTTTTAAAGCTCTGGGTGAATTTGGACACTGGTCTTATCCACATGGTATGAACATACAAAGGGGGATTGCTCAGGGTAAGCAATGATTGTTAGTTGTCCTTGAGTTGACTCATGACGACCCCATGCCTACAGAATGGTGGTGGTGGTGGTTATGTGCCATGGAGTCGGTTTCGAATCATAGCGACCCTGTCTGAGGCTGTAAATCTTTACGGGAGCAGAAAGCCTCATCTTTCTCCTGTGGAACAGCTGGTAGTTTCGAACTGCTAACCTTGTGGTTCTCCGCCCGATTTGTAACCACTATGCTACCAGAGCAGCCATATGCCTGAAGAATGGAACTGCTTTATAAAGGTTCAAGGCTGTGACCTTTTGTAAGCAGATTTCCAGGCCTGTCTCCTGAGACACTTCTGTGAGTGGGTTTGAATCACCAACCTTTTAGCTAGTAGTCCAGGGCTTAACCATCACACTGTGCATCACACTGGCACTCCCAGAGAAAGCAACAGAAATAGAAATTCTTTTATTATACTTATGCCTTCAGACTGTAGGGAATCAGTGTGACCTCAAGACTGATATCAAAAGCATTAAACTCTGTTCCGGGCACATCCCATCTGCCTCTCCGAATCCACTCTCCACCCTGTCCCAGACTGCTCTGGGACCCAGGTAACTGACTTGTATGGACAACCTCAATAAGCAAGAGATTGGGGAGAAACGGAGGGTGAACTAAGTGTATTTATCCTCCTGAGTCACCCTTGCCATTGAGATGTCCCTCCACTTCCTGAAGATCTTTGTTCCTTTAAGGCAGCTCACTCCAAACAGCATTCCCTGTGCCTGGCTTTCAGACCTGGAGGTACCCATTCTCACCAGCTCTCAGCCATTGCACTGTCCCTTGAGACTTCCACACACTCTGTGTGAAGCTCTGTAGTAGTCTCTTTACTAAACCCTCCTCTTCTTCCCACTGAACCCAGATAAAGTCACAGCAGCTTTGGCCAGCGGTAGATTTCTACCCCAACCCTAAGCCTTCATGGCCCTCAGAGGCAATTAGATGGGATGGTTCCTATGGGGAGTTAAGATGGTGACTCCTGCACCATTACATCTTCAAATGGAACCCACCTTCTCTTAAGAGAAGTCTGGGCCCTGGGATAGAGTAGAGGTGTGTGCTGCCTCTAGACACTAGACAGAAATACCACAAGTGAATGGATTTACAGGCAGAAGTGTACTCCCTCACTCTAGAAGTCTGAATTCAGAACACTGACTTTAGGGGAAAGCTTTCTCTCTGTTGGCTTTAGAGGAAGATCCTTGTCTTTTCGGTTTCCTGGTTTCTTGGAGATCTCCACGTGTCTTGGCATCTACCTTACCCCACCTCTACTCTGCTTGCTTGTTTAATCTCTTTTATATCTCACGAGAGATTGACTCAAGATATACGCTACACACAAATTCTGCCTCATTCATATAACAATGACAACTCATCTCCAAACGGGATTATAACCTCAAGAATAGAGATTTACAGCACATTTTTTGAGGAGACGCAATGCAACCCATAATATAGTTTTCTTTGGAAATTTAATGTAGCTCCAATGCATCCTGGAAAATTCATCTCCTGATTTTCTGGATGTCCTTGCCCTTCTTTGTTGCCTTGTCCCATGAGGTGGGGAAGTGTCATGGTGGTTGGCCCTGAGGATTGAAGCACTCTGGGCACCTATGACTGAGAAGGACTGTGCTGTCTCAAACCCTCCTTGTCAGTGCACATGCTCTGGCTCCCTGAGGTCCAGAATCCTGTATGTTTGTGTTGAGTTTGTAGACTATGCTTCTCATTGTTGTTGTTGGGTGCCATCGATTCAATTCTGACTCACTGTGACCCATAGAGTTTTCATAGAGCTGAGCCATGGGGCTTTCTTGGCTGTAATCTTCATGGATTTGAATCACCAGCCACTCCACAGGAGTAAAATGAGGCTTTCTGCTTCCGTGAAGATGTACAGCTCAGAAGACCCTATACAGGGTCTGCATGAGTGGGTGCTGACTTGGTGGCATACTTCAGCAGCAGAATTCTTCATGGAAGCAGATGTCTAGGTTTGTCTCCTGAAAAACTACCATGGGCTTGAACCTCATCTTTTCAATTAGCAACCTAGTTAAAGTGGTATCTCACTTCTGGTTTTGATGTACATTTCCCTAATGAGTAGTGATGTTGAATGAGCTTTCATGCGTTCTTGGCCATTTCTTAATCTTCTTTGGAGAAATGGCTATTCAAATCTTTTGCTCATTTTTAATTGGATTTTGTTTTTTGTCTTGTCATTGTTGACTTTAAGGTTTTTATTGATTGGTCACGCTATGACATCTCAGGACACCAGGTTGGCAGTTATGGTAGCTGGTAAAATCACATTTCCAGTGTCCCAGACTATTCCTGCAAGCCCATTCAGAGTTCTGCTCATGATCATCCTCCCAGTGTAGCCTTGAATGCCAGCACCAAGTCAATCACTGGATTAACTGAAGATAATTCTAAATAACATTCAAATCCTTCCTTTGGGCTTGTCCAGCCAGAATGACTCTCAGCGGTCCTATGAAAACCTAGGGCAAAAAAGGGGATCCTTTCTCAGCAGACAGGAATGGGGACTCTTTACTCCAGAAACCCAGCCTGCCAGTCCATTGGCTCATGTGCATGCCGCAGGGACTGAGTAAGCCTGATCCCACATCATCTACCATCCTCCCATCCTTGCGTCCTCTTCCAACCCAAACCATGCCAACCGAACTCCAAACCAAACTCACTGCCATGGAGTCCGTTTTGACTCATAGCAACACCATATAGGGGTTCCAAGGTTGTAAATCTTTGTGAGAACAGAAAGCCTCATCTTTCTCCCTAAGAGTGCTTGGTAGCTTTGAACTGCCAACCTTGAGGTTACCAGTCCAGTGCTTGAGGTTACCTACAGTGTCACTCAGCTGGGTCCAAGCTATTTATCTGGTCAAAGTAGAAGTACAGAAGCAGGTTTTTGAAAAACAATTTAACAATGAGAGCAATGCAGCCAGTCTCTGACAACAATTGCCCCTTCACTGGGGTCCTGGGCCAGGTCCTTCCTGCTGAGTTTATGAACTGGCAGAAGTGTGGATGGGAGGAAGCAGTCTGACTGTGGTTATGACAATGCACTGGGCATGGGGAGACCGTAGGAAAGCAGTGCCTCTATTGTCCCCACTGGTCTGTACAAGCTCTCAGGCAGCCCCAGAGATCAAAATAGCCCTTAGTCCTGCCTAAAAGGGCCCTTGTGACTTTCTGGAGCTCAGTGACAGCCCCACCTATGCTGGCTGTAAATTGTCAGGTGCTTGGCTGAAAGCGCTTTGCAAGCTGTTTGTGAACAAGAGGCAGAGAAGGTTGGCTAATTTTGAATGTAGCTAGGCAGGTCACCTTTGCATGGAGAGAAACCATGGTCAGATGGCAGAGAGGGAGTGCAGTGGCCTTTGATGAATGGGGGTGTGGCTTTCCAAGTCACAAGCTTATGGAAGAAATGCCAATTGTCAACAAAGAACAGAAGAACCAGGCACATAGCCCCAAGGAATTGAGTGCCTGGAATGTCTGGCTTCCGGACTCTGAATTCTTTGGATGTTGCAGCCTGGTGGCTTCCTCAGAGTAATAATCAAGGTTCAGATCCCCCGGCCATCTGTGGGTCTGGCTATTCTGTGATGGAACTTAATAAAGTTTATAGTGACACCAACACAGACCATAAAGAATCCTGTCTGGGTGAACACACTCTCTTGGATAGGCTTTGCACACTCTGAGTCACTCTTTCTTCGTAAGGAAAGGATGAGAATATAGCCCTCTTGAAGATGAGGATATTAAAAATAAATATTTTTTTAAATGCCAGTATGATACAGCACTTTGCTGGTATTTAATAAATGGTATCCACTCTAAGAAAAGGAGACCTGGTGCCACAAGAGTCAGGCAATTGGTTGTTAACTGAAAGGTTAGCAGCTCAAACCCACCAGCCACTCTACCTGGAGATCAGCTGCCATGGGGATTTCAGCCTAGGAAACTCCATAGGACAGCTCTATTCTATACTATAGGGTGCCTATGAATTGGGATTAATTGGAGAGCACACACCACTCTAAGAAATACAGCCAGAATGTTCCCTAGAAGTAAGGATGGTGAGGCTCTGATTCACTTACTGTAGACACATCATCAAGAAAAACCAAATTGCTAGGAAAGGACATCATGATTGGTCAGTGAAAACAGGGAACCCTCAGTGAGATGGAGTGACATCATAGCACAGCAGTGTCTCAAAAACTGATCCTGAAGATGGCACAGGGTCAGACCACATTTTCTCCTGTTGAATATGACTTGGAGTCAACTTACTGGCAACTAACAATAGTGCTAAGTAATTACTACTATAACCATGACGTGGTGGAATCAAGGCAGGAATGAAAATGCTCCAACTCCAAGTCTGCTGAAACACAGGTGTCCTTTGCCAGTGAGGCACCATGGAGATTCAGTTACACCTGCCAGGAAAACTTCCTTCCAGGAAGCAAACTCAACTGTTCTCAACAGCCCACCACCATCCTTACTTCAGATTTGCTTCACATTTGCTGAGCTAAGAGCCCATCTTACATACCATTAGAGAGATTGTAGAAGGAACACAGTTTGGTCACAGAGAAAAATAATAATACAGAGGATTGAAGAATTTAACACATGTTGATCTAGGTCCTCTGAGAAGCAGATGCCAAGATAGGACTCAATGTGCAAGCATGTATTTTCTCTGTGGGAGGCAATAGGGAGAGAGCTACCTGAGGCTGGAAATGTCATCTGACGATATTGCAGATCTGACCACATGTGAATGAAAGAGAGGAAAAGTAGACAGCTATGTCTCAGACTGAGTGCAGCCTAAGGAAGGTTCAGCAAGGCCATCTGGAAATCCTCGAGCCAAAATCAACTAGCTGTCAGAAGCCAGGAATGAACCTGCCTTCATGTCCCTGCCAGACCTGTCCCTAGCATGTGACTTCAGTACAAAAGCAGTCATGAACTTCAGCAGCTAAGGCCATGGTAAATTATACCCTGGTACTAGAAGATCTACAAGACACGTTCTCATGGCAGCCATTTTTTGTAAGAAATTTTGCCCAAGGCAGCGTATGATTCAGATGAGTGTCTATATAAATAAATAAATTGTAGCCATACATTCCTTTCTGTCTACATACACACCTTTTTGGAATATGGTTTTGCCATTCTACTCATGAAGAAGTAGAGTATCTTCCTATCCCTTGAAACTGGGCTTCACATGTGGAGTAAAGAATTTAACTTTACCCCAAGAATTCAGTCATTGCCCCTGGTTCCTGAGAGAGTCTTTAAAACCTGGGAATTCCCCCCAGAGATTGAAGTTTGAAGTGCATTTTTATCTAAGAGGGTTCCAGGCCCAAAAGATTTTACTAAGGAGGTGACCCGCTTGATACCAGAGAGACCCACTATGATATCAGCCAATCTCAGGGGAGGAAAGCCTGAGTCCATCTATCGTGTCCATGTAATGAGGCCCCAGTGCTCTGGACGTGATGGCTCTTGATTGGTAGTAGACGTCGATGCCTGTGGGAAGGAAGCACATGCCTTTTGGGGACACGGGAAGACCATGCTGGTAACCCTTCTAGACTTTGTCCTATGCAGCTCTTCATTTATATTATTTTTGCTATAATAAAGATGTAATCCTAATTACAGGAGTTCTGTGAATTATCTAACCCAAGGGAGTAGTGGAACCAGCAGATCAGAAGTCAGGGGAATCTAGGAACCTCTGACTTTATGGTTGATGATTCTGAGAGAGTCCTGGAAATTCCCATATTTGTAGTCTACCAGTCAGAAGTGAGGGTGTAGTAGGACCCCCAAGCTTGTGGCTGACCTCTGACATCTCAGGCAGACTTGCAGTTTGTAGGACTGTGCCCTTTAACCTGTGAGCTCTGACTTAGCTCTGGGCCAGAAGAAGAGGTGCTCCATGTGTGGCTGGTGTCAGGACAGAAGTAGAGCAGAAGCGAACAGAATTGGTAATAAACTGATTGTTATTGATCAACACACTGGGTATCAGAGAAGTGGGATTTGATTGTCCTACCACTACCTGAATTGCTTAGGTCAATGGGATATTCACAAATGCAGCACAGCAGAAACTTGCAAAGTACTTGCATGTTGGACCTTATCTCCTCTTGCCACTTTTGAGTCCCTGTGATCTCCATGTGAAGAGCCCAAACCAACCTAATGGAGAATGAGAGACAACAGAAAGAGCAAACACCATTCCATCACCAGACATGTAAGTGAAGCCATCCTAGACCACTCAGATGAGTTACCAGTTGACCAGAGAGACCAGTCAAGCCACACTAACATCAAAAGAACTGCCAAATATTTCGGATATGTTATCAGGAGGAACCAGTCCCTGGAGAAGGACATCATGCTTGGTGAAGTGAAGGGAGAGAAAAAAAGAGGAAGACCAATCTAGGCAGCAGCAACAGGCTCAAGTATAACAACAATTGTGAGGATGGCACAGGACCAAGCAGTGTTTCATTTTGTTGTGAATAAGGGTTGTTACGAGTTGGAGCCAATTTGACGGAACTCTGGTAGCGTAGTGGTTACGAATTGGGCTACAAACTGCAAGGTCAGCAGTTCAAAACTATCAGCTGCTCTGTGGGAGAAAGATTAGGCTTTCTGCTCCTGTAAAGATTTACAGCCTCGGAAGCCCTGTTCAGGGTCGCTATGGGTTGGAACCGACTTGATGGCACTTAACAACAACAACAAGTGACGCTGTGTGTTAATGTGCCAGACTGCAAAGCCATTTGAAATGCAAGGTCAGCGGTTCAAGCTCACCAGCAACTCCTTGGAAACCCTATACAGGGTCTCTATGGGTTGAAACCAACTCGATGGCACTTAACAACAACAACAGCATTATGAGAAAAAGAGGTCCTGGTAGCACAATGGTTAAGCACTTGACTGCTAACTGAAAGGTCAGCAGTTCAAACCCATCAGCCCTATTCCACAGGAATAAAGACCTGACCGTCTGCCCCCATAAAGATTATAATCCAGGAAACTCTGTGTGGCAGTTCTACTCTTGCAGATAAGGTCAATGTGAGTTGGAATTATCTCAATGGTACAGAACAATAACATTGTGAAAAATAATAAATGCTCACTGTGTTAAGCCACTATGTTTGGGCCCGTTTGTTATGCAGCAGAAGGTAACTAACTTGATTTATGTCCTTTTTATAGATGGAGCAACTGAAGCCTGGAGGCATGATAAAAGCCCAACAATGTTGATGAGCTCCCTCAGTGGGACCAGAAGGCTCTAAATTTGGAGAGAGCTTTACTTATTTGAGTCATTTGCCTAGAATCTAGAGTCAATTGAGCTTGGTGGTAGTGATGGTTGTATGCTGTAGAGTTGGCTCCAACTCATAGTGACCCTATATAGGGTTTCCACGGGTGTAAATATTCATGGGAGCAGAAAGCCTCATTTTTCTCCCATGGCTAGTATATTTGAATTGCTGACCTTGAGGTTAGCAGCCCAACTCGTAACCCACCATGATACCCAGAGCTCCTTCAGTTGAGATTGGGGCCTACAAATGCAACCCTTAATAGACCTTTATTGAATGAATGCTACCAAGGTGTTAGAAGACCCTTCTGTAACATTAAACCCATTAGAGCACAGGTCAAGAAACCCCCAGTCTTCAAATTACAGGAGCTAAGGAGTATGGGGGTAATGGGATTTTCTCTAACCAGATTATAAACTCTTGAAGGCAGGGCTCAAATTTATATTTCTTTTATGCTTTTCTTCATTACTGTTCTAGTAGTAAAGAAACTATCATTCCTCAACTATGAGCTACCTCCAACTATCATTGATCCGTTCAACAAATATTTATTGTGTGTCTGCTATATTTATTTTGTGTCTACTATATTTATTGTGTGTCTACTATATTCCAAGAACAAAGCAGTTACAAATCCCTGCCCTCACGGAGTTTACCTTTTGGGGAAGAACAGATAATAAACAGGATAAATAAGTAAAATTTATAGTATACTGGAAAATAATAAGTGCTAAACATTAGAAATAAAGATGAGAAGGGAGGAAGCAGCAACAATGAGGGACTGTTGATATTTTAGAAAAGGTAGCTTGGGAAAGTCTAACTGACAAGGGGACACTTGATTAAAGAGTAAAGAAAGTGGAAGAGTGAGCTGCATGTCTGTTTGTGGGAAGAGCAGTCCATAGTAAGTGCAAAGACTACAAGGCCAGCCGGATGGTGGCTAAGGAACACCAGGAGGTCAGAGTTGTGGGAATAGAATGAGCAAAATGAAGTCAGTAGGAGGTGGTGTCCTGGTATGGCACTATAGGATCAGTACTGATTGCTAACTGTAAGGTCGGTGGTCCAAACCCACCAGCGACTCCTTGGAAACCCTATGCAGCGTCGCTATGAGTTGAAACTGACTGAACCATACTTAACACCAACAGGAGATGAGTCAGGGATTTCCTCTTAAGTCCCATTGGTCAAATTGGGACTTGAGGGAAATGAGCAGCTGTTTGAGACTTAAGAGAGAAAACGACTTGAGTAATATATTAACAGGATCCCTTTGGCTGCCATGTTAATAGTCTGAAAAGAGGCAAGGACTGAAGAAGGGAGACCAATTTGGAGGTTATTGTAATAATCATGGATTTGTTTTGAATTGAAGTTAAAATAGAGAGGACCAGGCTAAGACAGAGCACCATTCAATCCACATTTGTTGCGGGGAAATATTGAATCACATCTTTCTGCCAGCATTATGGTGCCTGAAAGAGCAGCCAACGGGACGTTGCTTCTGGACCTGAACAAGTCCTGCTTTGATAATGACAGCGAAGCACCCAACAACAAATTCAACTTCACCACACCATCTGGAGTGGGCAGCAACAGCAGATTTTTACAGGATCCAGCTGGCTCTGGGAAAATTGTGGTCAGTTAACAGTCATTACGTCATTTAAAGGGCAACGGGGAAGCTGGTCTGACATGCAGAGTGCATTTGCTGCCCTATAGAGAGAAATTTCCAAAGTAACTTCCCCTCAGAGCCTCTGTAACTGACAAACTTAATAGTGACTCTGCTTTTCCCATTTGTTCTTTATTTTACCCAGGTTCTGGGACTCATTTGTTATGCACAGTTGTGCCTGGGGTGTTAAAGACTGGATTCTTTCTTGCATAGCTCACAGTTTGTCTGCTTGTTTAGTGTGTCTCTGCAGTCACATTAGTACCCTCCGGACTCAATCACTTCTGTTTATTTGAGTGCTCATTCCTGGTCCATAAAGGAGTGAGGTGCGAGAAAGCAGGGCCAGAACCATGAATGGGTCTGGATAAATTCAGCGTCGTTACCCACTGTGTGAGACTGGTAGAATCCTCTCTTTTCATGTGGAAGAACTGGGTTCATTTTCCTAACCCATGCACCACCCATCTGTCAATAAAGGCTTGGGTGTTACTTTGGTGCAGAACAGGTTCCCGTGGAGCTGACAGACTAAGAAGAAAGGTCTAGCAATCTATTTTAGAAAATCAGCCAATAAAAATCTGATGTATCACAATGACCCAATCCCTAACTGATCCTGGGTATAGTACAGGACAGGGCAATGTTGTGTTCAGTTTTGCATTGAATTGTCATAAGTTGGGGGCCAACTTAATGGCAGCTAACAACAGAACCACGGAGGTCCAAATGAGAGAATGAGGGTTTGTAGCTAGACCACTCCTGTACAACTCCAAAGGGGCAAAAGTAGAGTTGTAAGAGGCAGGCATACAAGATGTTAGACCCTAACTTACAGGGCTCATGTGGAGGGCTGGCAGGGAAGAAGAGGGAAATAGCAGGGCAGGGAAGGTGGGTGGGGGTCTCCAGCATGGTTTGCAACAGAGATAAAGCTTCAGCGAGAAGAGCGAAGCAACCCTTGCCTCAACTCTTTACTTCTCAAGAAAGATCTTACTGATTCTATTCATAGTGTAATTTGAAAGCTAATTCATATTTTCTTTTATTTAGGAAATTAATAAATGAAGAAAGCACAGACAAGCATGACTATTTGGTGATAATCATTGTTAATATTTTCATCTGTTTCATTTTTCTATGCATCTATTTTACACATACGAGGGGACATCAGAAAGTTCATGGAAAAATGGAACTGAAAGATAATTTCCATCACCTTTGAAGCCTCCTTACATAGGCATAAGCTTTATGAATATGCATAACTATTTTAAATGATGTACGCAATAGAATGAAATTCTGTCTGAGTCATTCTCACAACTGTTGTTAAGTGTGAGCTCACTGTTGCTTCCACTGTGTCAATCCCTTTTGTTGAGGGTCTTCTTCTTTTTCACTGACCCTCCACTTTGCCATGCATGATGTCCTTCTCCAGGGTTTGCTCCCTTCTGACAACATATCCAACGAATTAGAGGCAGTTTCACCATCCTGGCTTCTAAGAAGCATTCTGACTGCGCTTCTTCCAAGACAGATTTGCTTGTTCTTCTGACAGACCATGGTATTTTCAATATTCTTCACCAACACCATAATTCACATGGTGAATTATGTGGTCTTCCTTATTCATTGCCAACTTTCACATGCATATGAGGTGATTGAAAATACCGTGACTTGTGCACCTTAGTCCTCAAACTGTCATCTTTGTTCTTTAGCACTTTAAAGAGCTCTTTTGCAGTAGATTTGCTTAATGTAATATGTCTTTTGATTTCTTGAGCACTGCTTACATGAGCATTGATTGTGGATCCAAGCAAAGTGAAGTCTTTGACAACTTCAGTCTTTCTCCAATTATCATGATGTTATTTATTGGTCAAGTTGTGAAGATTTTCATTTTCTTTACATTGATGCACAATCCATACTGAAGGCTGTAATCTTTTATCTTCATCAGTAAGTATTTCAAGTCCTTTCCACCTCCAGCAAGCAAAGTTATGTCATCTTCATATTTCATGTTGTTAATAAGTCTCCCTCCTATCCTGATGCCACATTCTTCTTCATATAATCCAGCTGCTCAGATTGTTTGCTCAGTATACAGATCAGAAAAGTATGGTGAAAGAATTCAACCCTGGCACACACTTTTCCTGATTTCAAACCATTCAATATCCCCTTGTTCTGTTCTAACAACTGCCTCTTGGTCTATGTACAGGTTCTTCATGAGCACAATGTTCTGTATTCTGGAATCTCCATTCCTTGCAATGTTAACCATAGTTTATTATGATACACAAAGTCAAATACCTTTGTACAGTCAGTAAAGCACAAATAAATGTCTTTCTGGTATTCTCTGCTTTTAACCAAGATCCACCTGACGTTAGCAATTATATCCCTCATTCCACATCCTCTTCTGAATCTAGCTTGAATTTCTGACAGCTCCCTGTTGATATACTGCTGCAACTCTTTTTAAATTTTCTTCAGCAAACTTTTACTTGCATGATAGTAATGATATTGTTTGATAATTTCCACATCTGTTGAGTCGCCTGTCTTTGGAATGGGCACAAAGATGGATTTCTTCCAACTGATTGTCCCAGTAGCAGTCTTCCAAATTTCTTGACATAGATGACTGAGCACCTGAAGTGCTGCATCGGTTGGTTGAAACAGTTCCTTGGTGTTCCATTGATTCCCATAGCCTTGTCTTTTGACATTACCTTCAGTGCAGCTTGGACTTCTTCCTTTGGTACCATTGGTTCTTGATCATATACTACTATCTCCTGAAATGATTGAGTATCGGCCAATTGTTTTTGGTGTCGTGACTGTGTCTTCCTTCCATCTTCGTTTGATGCTTCCTACATCATTAAATATTTTGCCCATAGCATCCTTCAATATATCAAATTAAGGCTTAAATTTTTTCTTCAGTTTTTTTAGCTTGAGAAATGCATGTGTTCTTCCCTTTTGGGTTTTTAGCGCCCAGTCTTTGTACATTTCGTTATAATACTCTACTTTGTCTTTTCGAGCTGCCTTTTCAAAATTTCTGTTCAGCTCTTTTACTTCACCATTTCTTCCAGTCATTTTAGTTCACTACATTCCAAAGTTCCAAAGTCTCTTCTGCCATCCACTTTGGTCTTTTCTTTCCTTCCTATCTTTTTAATGACTTCTTGCTGTCTTCATGTATAATATTCTTGATGTCATCCCACAACTCTCCTGGTTTTCGGTCATTAGTGTCCAGTGCATCTAATCTGCTCTTGAAGTGGTCTCTAAATTCAGGTGAGCTATATTCAAAGTCATATTTTGACTCTCATGAACTTGTTTTATTTTTCTTCAGCTTCAGCCTGAACTTACATATGAGTAATTGATGGTCTGTTCCAAAGTAAGCCCCTAGCCTTGTTTTCACTGGTGATATTGGGCTTTTCCACTGTCTCTTCCCATAGTTGTTGTCAATTTGATTCCTGCGTGTTCCAACTGGTGAGGTCCATGTGTATAGTCATCTTTTATGTTGCTTTAAAAAGGTATTTGCAACGAATAAGTCCTTGGTCTTGCAAAATTCTATCATGCTATCTCCAGTATCATTTCTATCACCAGTACCATGTTTTCCACCTACGTACTTTTCCTGTTTGTTTCAACCTGTTGCACGCCAATCACCCATGATTATCAATATAGCTTGACTGCGTGTTGGATCAATTTCATATTGAAGTTGGTAGAATTCTTCAGTTGTATCATCACTGGCTTTACTGATTGGTAGGTCAATTTGAATAATAGTTGTATTAATTGAGTGTCTTTATAGGAATATTATCCTATCAGAGACAGTATTGTACATCAAGATAGATCTTGAGATTTTTTTCTTTTTTTGGGATGAATATATTCAGTTTGTCATTTGGGTACAAGCATAGTAATCTGTATTATTTCTTGATAAAAAATAGCCAATACCAGTCCAATTCAACTAGAATATCAGTCTATATATTTCATTTCATTTTTACAACTTCCAATTTTCCTACATTAATACATCATTCATTCCATGTTCCAGTTATTACTGGATATTTGCAGGTGTTTCTTCTCATTTTGAATTGCGTTCTATCAGCAAATAAAGGTCCTGAAAGTTTTGCTCTATTTATGTCATTATGATCAACTCTATTTTGAGGAGGCAGGTCTTTCCCAGTTGGATTTTGAGTGCCTTCCCATCTGCGGGGCTCATATTCTAGAACTATATCAGACAATTTTCAACTGCTATTCATAAGATTTTCAGTGGCAAATCATTCAGAAGTGTTCCATCTCTCCTTTGTCCTAGTCTGGAAACTCTGCTGAAATCTGTTCATCATGGGTAACCCCACATCGTGTGAAATTCTGGTGGCATAGCTTCCAGCATCACAGCAACACACAAGCCACACGGTACAACAAAGACAGACGAGTGGTGGGTGTAATAAATAGGATTATTTATTCTGTATAATCTCTCTGTTTTAATCTAGTTGATTGGTGATCTAGATTATGAAAATCCAAGTAATCTGGCATTCGGCAATAAATACTCCATGATAATCCAAGTGCAGGACGTTGCTCCTCCTTACTATAAAAGCAAGTATCATTTTAATTTATTTCATGAGGCATCTTCTGGAATAACAATAATAATAATAGCTGTATTAGATAATATTTGTGTTTCAAAGCAGACATCAATGAAACCAAACACCTGGGAGTCTTCCCAGTCTTCTCCCCTTCTGCCCCTAGCACGTTTAATCAGTCCGTTCTTCTGTTGTTGTTGGTTGTTGTTGTTGTTAAGTACCGTGGAGTCGGTTCCAACTCATAGTGACCCTGCACAGGGTTTCTGAGGCTGTAAATCTTTACGGGAGCAGAAAGCCTCATCTTTCTGCTGCGGAACCGCTGGTAGTTTCTGTTGGTAGGTACTTTCAAATCAGTTCTGAATCATGGCGAACCTGCATAGGGTTTCCGAGGCTTTAAATCTGCGAGATAGTAGAAAGCCTCAAGAATTGCCCACTTTGCCTCTGCCCTGCAGCCCACAGTTACTGATCTTATGCACGCACTTCCTTTGCTTGGCTGAATCACATATGCACCGGATAGCAAATTTTGTAATTGGTTTGATCTGCAAAGTCAGTGGTTCTAGCTCACCAGCTGCCCTTTGAAAACCCTATGCAGGGTTGCTATGAGTTGGAACCTACTCGATGGCACTAACAACAACAGTCTCTTAAGGGTCCCTTTGTCTTGTCCCTCTACAATATATCTTTCCCATTTCTATTAGTGATGTTTTAGGAAATGCAAATGTCATCATATTACTTCCTTACTTAAAGCCCTTGAGTGTCTCCCATAGCTTTCTAGTTCAAGTTCAAACTCTTCTGTTTCACATACAAGGGTGCTAATCATCTGGTCCCTGTTTAATTCTCTAACTTCATCTCCAATCATGCCCCTCTAAACCGACTTCCTCCTGGCTAGGCCAAGCAGCAGTTCTTTTGAGTGAATTGAGCTTTTTTATACATTGATACCTTATCATAGGAGTCCTGGCGTGGCACTGTGGGACAAAGCACTGGACTGCAAGTTCAGTTTGAACCACAAGGGCAGTGGTTCAAACTCACCAACCACTCCTTGGAAACCTTATACAGTGTTGTTATAAGTCAGAACCGACATGACAGCGTTTAACAACAGCCTTATCAATATGCCAAGAATACCCACCCAAACTCACCTCTGCCCCAGTTGCCTAACTTACTATCTTTGTGGAGTTCTGGTGTGGTGCTGCAGGATAATGCACTGGACTACAAGGTCAGTTTGAACTGCAAGGTCCATCAGCGGTTCATATTCATAAGCAGCTTGACGGAAAGCCTACACAGGGTCGCTATGAGGAGTCAGAACCAACTTGACCTCACTTAACAACAACAATAACAAATATCTTTGTAGTCCCTGGATTGTTAAGCACTAGACTACTAGCCAAAGTTTTAGTGATTCAAGGCCACCCAGGCTGGCAATTTGCTTCTGAAAGGTCATATCCTTGAAAACTCTATGGAGGGCAATTCTATTCTGCACACATAGGTTGCCATGAGTTAAAAATGACTTGGCGGCAGCTGGTATAACTGTCTTTGTGAGACTCAGCACGCTCCTCCTCCTGGAAGATGGTCCTCCTTTGGTTTGCATAGTCCTCTGTATATGCGTTTATCAAAGTACACACACCACACCCTAAGCACCTGGAGGGCACAGACCACTGTCTTTTCATCTTGTTAAGTGTCGCCAAGGTGATTCTGACACACAGTGACCCTGTCTAACATTTCAAAGGCTGTAAATCTTTTCTGAAGCAGAAAGCCTCATCTTTCTTCCTTGGAGTGGCTGGTGATGTTGATCTGCTGACCTCCTGGTTCCTAATCCAGTGCTTATCCTACAGAGCCGTACTCCCTTACTCACCTCATTGTTGTTAAGTGCCATTGAATCCGTTGTGACTCATAGTGACCCTGTACAGGGTTTCCGAGAAGTAGCTGATGAGTTTGATCCGCCGACCTTGCAAATGAAGCCAACCTTGTGGTCCACTGCTTATCATACAATGCCACACCAGGACTCCTTATTCACCTTAGATCCCCAGTATGTTGCACAAATCCTGGTACACAGAAGGTGTTTTTGAAATGTTAAAAAGTTAAATGAATGTGTAAGAAAAGATACTGAGAATTAAAATGTTGTTTCTATTTCTGTTATTAGATGACATCTACATTTATATCCTAACAAGCCCAGAAAATGAGTTTCCTCTCATTTTTGATAGGCCATCCTATGTATTCAACGTGTCAGAAGTTAGTTCAGGTAGGTAGCAGATATTCGCAGAGTCCGTATCCAGATGCTTGCTCTGGGAAGGGGATGCTCTGTTTGAGAGGCCCTGTGTGGCGTTTTGTGCAGCAATTCACAGCTGATTAGTGTTTATTGCATCCCTTACTTTTCTTTTAAATTGTTCTCACTGCTGAGGAGCCCTTCAGGTGAAGTCTGGATTTTGAAAACTGTTGATTAAATTGCATTTCTCAGAATCCCCTGATTGCTGCTTTGTCTGTTTGCCTGATTCCTTGAATCTTCCCTATTTATAGTCTAACTTTTCTCTTGGTCTCCACTGTGATTTTTACCCAGCTCACTCAGAGACTGGAAATTGAAAAGACCAAGTTTCTCATTCCCAGGTTCCCTTCATTTAAAAACAAAATGAAGCGTTTTCTCTCTTCTTTCTGAACATTCACCGGATGCCTTCCTTTATGCCCTAACACCTCAATTCTGTCATCTCACATCCATTAAACTCTCGCCCTGCTTCTACTTTTGACTTTAGTTTTTTCCCATTGCTCCCTGTTTGAAAGTAATAACATTAACTCTCTAATATAATCGTAGATTTCTCCATAGCTTTTGTCCCTTTGATTGGTGCTGGTGGTGGTTGTGTGCTGTGGAGTAGGTTCAAACTCATAGTGACTGTGTATAGGGTTTCTGAGGCTATGAATCTTCATGGGAGCAGAAAGCCTCCTCTTTCTCCCTCGAAGCGGCTGGTAGATTCAAACTGCTGACATTGCTGTTAGAAGAACAACTTGCACTACGCTATCAGAGCAACTTGTTTTTTGTTTATGGATTACTTGTTCCACTTTCAAAAGACAATATCCAAACACTCCTTTAAAAATGATCTTTCTTCCATTTTATTCTCTCTCTTTATGATGGTCTTTATTTCTGGACATTGCATTTAGAACAAAAAGGAAGAGGGTCCAAAGAAAGTGTTTTCGTTTCTTATAGCTTAGCCAGTACAGCCATAATAAATAGGATTTTAGGTGCATTCACACATCTTACTACAATTATTTTTGCATTGGGCTGCTAAATGCAAGAGCAGTAGTTTGAATACACCAGTAGCACTTGGGAAAAAGATGAGGCTTTCTGCTCCTGCAAAGATTTACAGCCTCAGAAACCCTATACGGGGCTATTGTGAGTCGGAACCGACTCGATGGCCTACAACAACTTTGGGTCAAATAATTTACTTTTGCTGGGGCTAAATAGTTGATTAAAGGACAGTTGATACCTATGGGAAGCATAATTCATGAGAAAAAACTTTTATAAATAAGCAAGCCAGAACCACAGCAGCTCTACCAAAAAGACTTGTAAAATAAATAAAATAAAACATGAAACAGTATTTAAAAATGCATATTTTACAATCATATGTTGATAAATTCTTATAAATTATTTCTTATTGGTGGTTGTTGGTGGTGGCTATGTGCTGTGGAGTCAATTCCAACTCATATTGACCCTGTGCTGGGTTTCCTAAGCTGATAATCTTTACAGGAGCAGAAAGCCTTATCTTTCTCCCAAGAACAGCTGGTAGTTTCGAACTGTTTACCTTGGGGTTAGCAGCCTGATTCATAACAACTATGCTACCAGAACTCCTTCATTGACTATTAATCATATTTATAAAAGCACTTCATGCACATCAAAAGAAATTTGAAAAATATAGGAGTAGAAAACAGGAAAGAAAAAAATCACTTTAAACATTCTACTGAAAAATGGAGAGTCTGCTCTGGGTTAATGCATCAGACAGCAAAGTCATTTGAACTGCAAGGTCGGTGGTTCAAGCTCACCAGTCACTCCTTGGAAACCCTACACAGGGTCGCTATGGGTTGGAACTGACTCGATGGCACTTAACAACAACAACAACATTGCAAAAAGGTATGCGTAAGAACGTCCTGTGTGGTTTTACTTATGGTAGTGAAATCACTGGCATACTGGGAGTGGAAATCAAGAGGATGAATTGTCTGCAACATTAAGATTTCTTTTAAACTTCTCAATAGTTGCTGCACCTAGGCCAATTGCTCGGACCATAGAACCAGAGACCTAGAGGACCAGGCCTTGGTTTTTGAGGTACTTTTTAAAAAATCTAATGAAATCCAAGATATAAAACCTACAGAGTATGAACAACGCAAAGGCCTCCAAAAGTCATTCCCCATTGACAGTGAGATGGGCTGTGTGCTCCTGTGCCCCGCCCACCAAAGCAATACTGATCTCAGATCTATTCTGTTCCTCCAGCTAGAGCCCGGATTGGACAAGTACGAGCCACTGATAAGGACTTCCCCCAGAGCAGCATCCTGTACTCCATCTCCACTGGAGGGGCCAGCCTCCAGTACCCAAACATATTTTGGGTTAATCCCAAGACAGGAGAACTCCAGCTAGTGACTAAAGTGGACTATGAAACGACCCCTACCTATATTCTCAGGATCCAGGCCACCAACAATGAGGACAGCAGCTCAACTACTGTGAGTGCGGCTGTGTGGTGTGCTCACATGGACTTCTGGCTTCAGGGTGTTTATCTGCAGCCATAAGGAATCTTATAGGGCACAGCCTGCTGCAGTGACAGGAAATGAGTACTGGTGCCAAGGACAGCAGAACTGGACACACAGAGGTGCCCAGGAAGTAAAGATCGACCTCTGCATGTCCACGTTTGGCAGGGAGGAGGGGGCTCAGCGAAGTGCTGAGATTGATGAGCAGATGTTGGACTATCTGCTTAATCCACAAAGGCGCTCTGTAGGACAGATGTCCTCCTGAAGTCCTCCAAATCTCCCTTTGCTTTCCCGGTGGGCTGGCGGTGAGATGCAGAAATGAGGTGATTTCATAGCTCTGTTTTTAACTCCACGAGGAGTTTTGTCACATACGCACATACCTATCCACCTACCCGCCTACTAACCAGGATAGGGTAGATCTTAGAATCGTGTGGCTTTACATAGTGCTATGGGGCTGTTTTTGTTACGTGCCATCAAGTCGACTCAGACTCATAGCGACCCTGTATAGGGTTTCCAAGGTTTGAACCGCTGACCTTGTAGTTCACAGTCTAGTGCTGATCCTACAGCGCCACCTCAGGAGTCCAGTGCTATGAGACAGTGGTGATTTCATGGTAGAATTCTTGCCTTCCTAGCCGGAGGCCTGAGTTCAGTTTCTGGCCAATGTACCCTATGTCCAGCCACCACTTCAGTGTCCGTGAAGACTCATGCTGCTATGATGTTGAACCAGTTTCAGCGGAGCTTCTAGACTAAGACAGACAAGAAAGTCTTGGTGCTCTACTGACAATCAGCAACGAAAACCCAATGGATCACAATGGTTCGATCTGTAACCACCCCTGGAGATGGGCACAGGATGGGGAAGCATTTCATCCCATTGTGCATGGGGTCAGCATGAGTTGGGGACCATCTCTATGGCAGCTAACAAGCACAGAGAGTGCTATACTGCTTCTCAATCTCTGATGTTGAGAATCTTGCTAAATGCAGATTTTGATTGAGAAGGTCTGAGGCTTGAGGTTCTGCATTCTCTAACAAGTTCCCAAGAGGTGCCAGTGTTGCTGGTCCATGGGCACACTTTGAGTAGCAGGGTTTCACAGGTCAGTGCCATCAGCGATTAGGACTCACTGAGGGTAATGGGATGGCCACACAGGCAGAACGATTTCTTGCTCTTTCCCATTAGTAACATGGAAAAACATGAAGGCAAAATGAACTCTTAGCAGGCAGCCCTGGGTGATGAAGAGAATGACGGGGTCAGAGTCAGTAGATGGGGTTCTTTCTCAACTTTGATCCCAATTTTCTCAGGGGCCTGTGCAATGTTTATCTCCATGTTCCAATTTCTCTGTCTCTCAAACAGATATTCAGCTAGTAACCCAAGGCCTGAGGAGTCCAGCTCCTCTGATGACTTGCTTTGAATGAATGGGCTGTTATTTTTCATGATGGGTGAAGCTTGCCATTGGTAGCTGAGGGAAGGATGCATTACATTGGAGATCATTGTGATACTTGTTAGGTTGGGGGTTTTCTTTTTGGAAAAAAAAAATGAATGGACTTCACTTTGGGAGCTAACTAAAGTGAACATTTCAATTTATTCATGGGCTCAGAAATAGCTGAAATCCCCAAATATCAAACGTAGAGTGAATATGACTCAAAATTCATAAGCTTTAAAAAGAGTGATGAACTAAATGATCACATAAGTCCCTTTCGGGACTGACAGTCTGTGATTCTGTGCTGGCAGCCATCCCAGTCCATCCTCCAACTCGCCAGGCAAAAGAGAGAGCTGTGAGAGAGAAGGCTGGGCCCTGCCTGCGGCTGGTGAGACCCACTGGCACAGCCAATAGCCATGGTTACAGACAAAACCCTGCCTCAGCCAGACAGACTGATTCTATCTAGATGGCTGCATATGAGAATCATCTGGGGGGCATAATATAAAAACAAAGCCTGGGCCCACTTCTAGAGAGTCGAATGCATGGTGCCTGGAATGTGGCCCAGTAATGTGGCTCTACATTGAGAATCATCACACTCTATTCCAAAGTTAAAGTCTGAACTCTCAATTCACAGTGGACTGTGAGCAAGAAAGTCTAGTGGATCACTGTAAATCCACTAGATTAATAAGCATCACTGGAGAAACAGCTCAGCATTATTTAAGGCTGAGCCAATGTATCTCTGTGAGCATGTGAGGAGGTATGAGAAAGTATTTATATTTATGCATACACACACACAGAGTGTAGACATGAACAGCATAGGATCTGGAATAGACCAGAGTTCAAATCTGAACTCTGCCATTTACTTACCAGCAGTATGGTTTTAGGTCAGTTACCTAACTTCTCTAAGTCTCAGGTTCCTTATATGTAAATGGGAATAATCATATTATCTTATTTCATCTGAAGTGAACTAATTCATGGAAAAGCACTTCGTCTGGTGCTGGGCACATAGTAAGGCCTTGATAAGCATTAACAACAATGTGGTGTGGCACTTTGGGATAAGCATTGGACTGCTAACTGCAAGGTTGGTAGTTCAAATCCACCAGCTGCTCTAGGAAATCGTATACAGGGTCGCTATGAATCAGAACCGACTAGACGGCACACAGCAACAGCAATTAAGAATGACCACCTTCTTGTTACTCTAGGTTACTGTGAACATCCATGAAGAAAATGATGAAAACCCAATATGTACCCCCAAATCTTCTTTTCTGGCCATCCCAGTGGATCTGAAAGTTGGAACAAATATTCAGAACTTCAAGCTGATGTGTACTGATCGTGATTCCAGCCCCAGATCTTTACGTTATTCCATTGGCCAAGGTACAGTACTTGGCTTCCAGCATTGGGCCTCTTCTTGAGGACTTCTGGGAGCTGTTGAGCAAATGCAGGGGGGAGCTAGTGGGGAGGTATCTTGAATGAGGAAAGCAGATATGAAGAGTCGAATGATGCTTGTATCCCTTGTCCTCCTCTTTGGCGTCCTCCTGTCCTCATCTAACTCTTCCCAGAACCCCCTACAGGACTGCCCAAAGGCCCAAGGAAGGTTGAATCCCATCCATGTGACCCCTCCCCCCCAAATATCCAGACTAGTTAAAAAAATTCATAAATCATACAAAGTAATTTTTTTTTAATTTAGTTCGGTTCTTCTACCACCTCTTTCCTGAAAGCATATAATGGGGGCAGAGAATCCCAGTTCTCTCTCTGGGTAATAATAGATTAAATAGATGAACTGCATTTTGAAACGTGTCCTCAGGAATTCTCTTCTGCTCCATTCATTTTCTCTCTTTAAAAATATACCATTGTCGGAGGTGGGGGTGGGGTGCAGGGAGATCACCCCTCAATGGAAATTAGACCAAAATAGCTCATTTTGAAGTGCTAGGGCCAGAGATTCCAACCCAAACAAGCAGAGCAATTCCACGTGAAAGAGTAAAATCCATCTTGGCTGCCTGCTGCACCCTGGCAGAGCAGAAACTCAAGCAGAAGGAAGCCTCTCGAGCCGAGCCGACTGTGTCACAAAACCCAGGGGCAGACACCGCCTTGAGACTGCAGTTGCTGAAAATGGAAAGAATCCACACTGAGAACCCCAAAGCCTTTATGGTGCACTTCGCTGCTAAGGGAGTGAAAATTGCATCATCCCTTGCTCCATTTACTGGTTTTCAGTCAGTAATGAGTCTGGAGCCACCGGAGAAATGAGCAAGTGCGAGCTCGGGCTGGCAGCCTCTGCCCCAGGCTTCTTGAGCTGTGAGCCCTGAGCCCCAAGCCCCAATAGAACTCTCTGTGTGTGTATGTGTGTGTGTGTGTGGGGGCGGGGGTGCTTCAGGAGAACTGGGACCAAGATCCCTGAAAAGCCAGAAGGTACATACCTTCCTTTGTGGGTCTCCGGGGGTATCAGCAATCAGTGTGACCAGACAGGCTCCATGAATGCATGGTGTAAATTTGGTCTATAGCTAGAAATGTGGCCCTGCCTCCTTCCTGTGGTCCACTCTTTGGTCTGAGTGTGAGTGACACATGTGGTTACTGAAACTAATGTTATATGCGAAGGATTGGTTCATTAGCAGGGACTGCACCAGGATGATTAAGTCTCTACCTGATGATCAGCAAGATGGTGGCCAATTCTACTAGGACAGATGTTATCTGTATTTAGTCTCATCTTTGTGTCAGCCACACAAGTGTGAGCAGGAATTCCTTTGTATAAATGAAATATTTGATGCAGTTAAAGTCTATAAATATCACTAACCCAGCCCTGGTGCATTCCAAAACACAGTATACACTTCGATGCTGTTGTTAAGTGTCGTGGAGTCAGTTCCGACTCACAGAGACCCTGTATAGGGTTTCCTGGAGTGGCTGGTGGGTTTGAACTGCAGACCTTGCAGTTAGCAGTCCAGTGCTTATCCCACAATGCCACACTTGTACATTTGAGGATAAGCCTGAATATACTTTTCTTCCAATCCTTTAGTCTTCTTTTTCTAACTCTTACTTCCTTTTCCCTACAACCTTGTATCAAATTTCATCTAGGCAACATCAACAATCATTTCACCTTCTCACCCAGTGCTGGGTCCAACGTCTCACACTTGTTGCTTGCATCTCACTTTGATTATGATGGTGGCCTTGATAAGATCTGGGACTACAAACTACTTGTCTACATAACTGATGACAACTTGCTGTCTGGAAGGAAGAAGGCCGAGGCTCTTGTTGAAACAGGGACAGTAACACTGAGTATTAAAGTTATTCCTCACCCAACCACGATCATCACCACAACTCCCAGGGTAAGACTTCATTCTGGAATCACCAACCACATTCCTTTGTGATTGACACTGATTACTTTGACCGAAGGAAAATGTGGGATACACCAAAATGTCAGTGGTATTAGGATGGCAGCCATTAGGGCTGGATCAGAGTAGTCAGTGAATGGCAGATATGACCTCATAGGACCATTCACAGTTCTATTCTGGTCATGGCCTGTGAGATCAGGTATTGACCACCTATGGCGCTTCTGACACAGGAGCCGGTTTTCATGGGCATGTGGCCAGCCGCCATCTTCACAACCCCATCTCTGCTTGGTCTTAAGAGCCATTGCAAGTCAATTTCCATGAACACAGAGAGTTTCCAGGTGGTCTCTATCTCCTTTGAAGTATCACTATGGGCCATTTTGTTTCCTACTCCCCATTTTCATGATTAAAAAAAAAAAAAATCAATCCACAAATATTAATGTAATGGTTATAATGTGAACAAGTCAAAAATGATTCGTGCTCTTGTGCTTTGGATGTGTGTCCATGTTCTCAGAGTGGGGTCCATGGAACAACAGCAGCACCTGGGAATTCGTTAGAAATGTGAATTCTCAAGCCTCCCAGCTTATTAAATTTATACTTCACCCAACCATGATCATCATCATGACCACCAGGGAAGCACATTAGAACGCAACCTCATCCCCAAAATGGCTGGATCAGAAACTCTGGCACGGGGACCCAGCAATCTGTGTTTTAATAAGTTCTCCAGGGAGTTCTGATGTGTGCTGAAGGTTGAGAGCCACTAGTCTGGAGGGGTAGACAGGTAACAAACAAGTAAACAAATTAATAAAATACTTCTAGATTGTGGTAAGTGCTAGAAAGGAAGTAGCAGGTACATAACAGAATCAAAGTTAAGGAAGGAGGAGTTTGGGACTTTGCCAATAGGATCACCTCAGCGTCTTGGAGGGACTGGCTGATATTTATGCTGCCTTTTTTGTTCCCTAAGCTTGTAAAAGCTGCACCTTTGGTCAGCAGCCCTACACTTGCAACATGCCAGAGGAAGCTAATCAGAACTTAGAAAATCATCTATGAAAGGTGGCCAACTTCTGCTTCTCAGAGTCTTCTCGAGAGCTAATTAATGCTTACCTCCCCTGCGCTTGCATCAATATTATCCCAATGAATGGAGGTATATATATGGTAACCTTAAAGACTTTTAGTTACAGCAGAAGCCAGTAGGATCCCCTGAGTAAGGGGCTTAAAGCATGCCCCAGTTATGACAACTCCAATCCTGAAATCTCCGTAACTTGTTTATCTGTATTCCATTCTAGGAAGCAGATGCTGAACTTGAAGTTTTACTGTGATACCAACCCACTCCTCTGGCAGTGGCAGCTTGTAGTTGAATGAACACTGAAAAACCTACAAGTTGTACAAAAAAAAACAAAAAACCTTTCATGGCTCATGCCTTCCCAGTAAGAGACAATTGCTACATTAGTCCCTGGGTTACACCATTATTTGGCAGAAAAAAAGCCAATAGCATTTTTAGTGTTTAGGAAGGGGAAGAAAGAGAATGAGATTAGGGTTGGAGGTGCTTTTCAGGTCCCTAAATTGTCTGAATTTTGATGTAATGGATGTCTGGAAAGACAGTTGGTCAGGTGATGGGTTGAAGCAGCAAAAATTATGAGCACACGGATATCTGCCATCTAGAGCAAGAACAAAGTAGACACCCATCACAGGGAAGTACTAACATGCTCCATTCACCCTCCCCCTTTCTGTTGTTCAAGCCCCGGATCACCTACCTAATCCAGAGGAAAAATGTGTATTCTCCATCTGCGTGGTATGTGCCTTTTGTCATCACCTTGGGCTCCATGTTGCTTCTGGGTTTCCTGGTGTCCTTGATCATCATGTTGGTCAAAGCCATCCACAGATACTGCACCTGCAAGCCCAGGAAGGCCAAGAAATCTCTGTAAGTCACCAGTGCTCTGAGTCCTTTTCACCACTTCTTTCAGTACAGTTTCCAGTGATGTCAAGATTCTTCTACAAGGTAGGATGCCTGGGATGAATGAAAGAAAAGGAAATAAGAAGGTATCTCAGCTTTCCTTAGCCTTGGTGTCCCATCTCATCACCAGTCTTTTGGCTTTTCCTGGCAGCCTACTCTATCTGGATGGAGCTTCAGCCCTTGAGGGGCCTTGCCCTGGATAAATGTTCTGCATAGCCCTGTTATGAGCAGTGATAGAACATGGCATGCCCTTTTACGTAGGGTTTTTTAAAGACAGAAGGAATCAAAGGAAACACAGAAAAGAGAATTTAGCTTTTGATTCCAATGACTCAGTGGGATCCTTGTGTGACTAAATAATCATGTGGTTATGCACACGGCCACAATGTCTCACTCCTGAAGGGCTGTAAACAGGTGTGTTTTCTCTGCCTCCTACTCTCACCTGCTCACTAATCTGCCTGTTACTGTGACCGTCTGTGGAGTGTCTTTTATGGCTAAAGTGAGGTACTAGAGTGAAGTGGAGAGAGCGCTATATTGTTACAAACTGCCCGCAGAACCAGCTCTCTAGATTCTCAGCAACTCTTACAGCTAGACTATGATGGCTATGAACCTGCCTTCAAGTCCAGGTTCTGCCACCTTCTAGGAATATGGCTTTGGACAGTGACAACCTCTGTGGACCTTCATTTCCTTATATATAAACGACAGCTCTAAATGAGCAAACTGCACGTAAAGGTCTTAGCATTCTTTCTAGTATAGATCCACCTAGGAGTCCTGGTGGTGCAGTAGGAGAAGCACTGGAATGCTCACAGCAAGGTCAGCAGTTCAAACCCACCAGCCGCTCTCCGGAAACCTTAAACAAGGTTTCTATGAGTCAGATGACTATTGTCATCCAGTCAATTCCAACGCATGCGTGCCAGAGTACAACTGTCCTCCATATGGTTTCCAGTGCTCATTTTTCAGAAGTAGATCACCAGGCCTTTTATCTAAGGGTGGAATTGAACCTCCAACCACTTACACCACTCCAAGATTCTTCCTGATATATGTGTGTGTGTTGTTTTTGTTGTTAATACCATTCGGTTGGTTTTGACTATAGCAACCCTGTTTAGGGTTTGAGCCACCAACCTTGTGGTTACTAGTCTAGTGCTTATCCTACTGTGCCACACCAGGACCCTTTGTTGTTGTTGTTAAGTTCCGTGAGGTCTATTCTGACTCATAGAAACCCTGTGCAGGGTTTCCAAGGAGCAGCTGATGGGTTTGAACCACCTACCTTGTGGTTCAAAGTCCAGTGCCTATCGTACAGTGCCACCCCAGGAGGCCCACCAGGACTTACTACATGACAGCCATTATTGGCATTGTTGTGTTACATTATTCCTCATAGTTGAGTCCTAGCAGGCTAATGATTCTGGATTCCAAGCCTGGTACTCTGCCCAAGTATCTCTCAGTGTTAGAACCACTGAGTTTCATGGTTCCTCAGTGGGAAAGAGAATGGGGGATAAGACTCATACACCTTTTAAAGGTATTTTGAAGATTAACTAGTACTGTCAAATAATTTAAAATCTATGGATGAAAGACTCAGTATAAAATCATAAGGCTATAGAGATGTGCATTGTATTTTGCCATATTTATTGGGGAAGTTGTTGCTATTGGCAACCTTGACTTCAAGGTAGGAAATCCTTGAGCAGCTGCTGAAATTAAAAAAAAAAAAAAGACATTTTTGTTTGGGCTCTATTTGTGAATTGATTTGGGAAAAAAAAGAAAATTGTCTCCAAAAGAGTGACGCTTAAGTTTGTAAGGATGCTGGTGCTCTATAATTGCTGGTGCTCTATAATTGCTGGTGCTCTATAATGGAATTTGGGCGAAAGTAATCCAATAGACACTGGAACTCCCATGCAATTTATGGCTAAGTGTTAAATATGCACCTTGAACCTGGTTGTTTTTTACTTAGTTTCTAAATATTAATTGTTTCCAATATGGTTAGCTTAAGAGAAACTAGTGATAAAATCAGGCTCAGGTCTGGCCTCTCTAGATATTAGTTGTTCCATGTGGCAGCAAACATTTGTCAAGTAGAAAAGAAAAGTTAGAGTTATAACCCAAGGTTATCCTGGGAAGGACTAGAGATCAAGGTCAGCTCCTCCTGTTGCAGGAAGCCAAGGTTTACCTGCCAGTCCCTGAACCTCCTTCTGTGAGTCAGGTGCTCTTCTTGCTGGCTGCTGGAGAGAGAGAAAGAATAGGAAGAATTTTCCAGGGCAGTCTGGTTGAGGTGGTCTTGCCCTCACTGTGTAGTATAAAACAGTTAAGGCACTCACTTGGCTGGTAACTGGAGGGTTGGACATTCCAGACTAGCCAGAAGTACCTTGTAAGAAAGGCCTTGTGAGCTTCTGAGAACACAATCATTGAGAACCTCATGGAGCAAGTTCTACTTGGACATACATGGAGTCTGCATAGCTTGGAAGTGACTCAATGACAACTGATTTTGACCTCATTCTGGAAAATATATCCCCTGAAGTTCAATAAAGCAATTGGTTTCAAACTCAGCAAACCCCCAGAATGTTCTGGTCTGAAGTAAATTGTGATGGAATTGCTCTATTGAGAACAGGGTTTTGTACTCAGTGCCTACCTGTCCAATCTTCTTTGTGACCCTCACGGCTGATCTCTCTGCCAGTCAATCCCTTGGAGTTTAAGGAGCCCAGCTGCTCAAAGGGCCCAATGTTGGTATGTGAGTAACACAGCAGTGGATACTCTCTGGTTAATGAATGTTTCTTTCTCTCTCTTTTTTCCCCACAGGGTGAAGAAAGAAGGTATGTATAGTGCCTGTTGTCTCTGTTTTTCTGCTAGGTCTGTTGTACTATATTAATGGGCTCCAGCTGGGCAGAGAATCAGAGCATAATCTTGGTGGGTTGTCAGTGAGTGTAAGGGAGCAGAGGTCAGATAAAAGTGGGGAAAGGGAAAGATGAAGTGCTTGTACCATTGGCCCACTCAGACCTCTCCTTTGGCCCCACCATTCTCCAGTCCTTTTGACTGTAGTATCTAGAGGCCTCCCAGAGTAGGTCAGGAACCATTCTCCATGTGCCAAACACCAGGCCCAAAAATATCCACTACCGTCACATCGATTCCAATCTATAGCGAATCTAGAAGACTCCTGGTATGGTGCTGTAAGATCAACACTGGACTTTGAGCCACAAGGTTGATGGTTCAAACCCACCAGCTGCTCTTCGGAAACCCTAAACAGGGTCACTGTGAGTCAGAACCGACTCGACAACACTTAAAAGCAACAGTATAAGATATAGTAGAACAGCCCCCATGGGATTTCCAAGGCTGTAAATCTTTATGGGAACACACTCCCATATCTGTCTCTGCTGGAGCAACTGGGGGATTCAATCTGCCAACCTTTTGGTTAGCAGCCAAGTGCTTAACTACTGCACCACCAAGGCCTCCTGTGAACAAGTGGGCTTCAAAAAGTTTGTAGAAACATGGAATTGAAAGATAATAGTGTTATTCCACAAACTTTTTAAAGCTCTTGCTTATGTGAATAAATATACACATGGGTGGGCTTTTAAAAATTCATGGAAAAATGGAATGAAAAGATCATGGAATTCTCCCATAAACCTTTTGAAGTCCTTCAAAGTGTATGGGTGTGTGTATACATATATATTTTTTTCCTTTCTGATGACAAGCTGTCAACAATCATGCCTATAGACAGAAACATTATTTGCTGTGTCTGCAAGACTGAGTTCAAAGCCTATTTAGGGGAAGTGCCATGGTGAGGGTAGAATTTTAAGGTCAATTGAATGTCCAGGAAGCTTGACTTCTGCCTGTCCTATTTCCTGCAGAAAGGAAGCCCCCGACTAAGAGAGCTGCCGTAATGGTGAGTGTGGTTGGCGCCAAGGCCCTGGCTCAGGGGCTGGGTGGCAAGAGGTGCAGTCCCCTACCCAGGCCTTGCCACAGCTTCAGGCAGTGTTTCTCATTCAGGGCAAGGCTTGTGCTTGGCCACTGGAACAGATTGCTGTGTGACGAGCCCCTGATAGAATTTGTTCCCTCCACTGAACATGTCTGCTGATATATTTGCAAAAGAAGTGGATTTCATAAATATTGAAGAGTGGTGTTTATTATCTACCCCAGCCCTCCAGGAGTATGAGTCAGGGGAGTGGAACTTAAAGACCAGAACCGGCGCTTCAGCCTTCAGTGGGATTTATTTTTTCTTCACTCTTCCACAACCTTATGGGGAAATGATAGCGAAAGGCTGAGGCTGGGCTTGGCTCTGCTCACTTAGGCAGATGACCTTGAGGAATCCCTGGCCTCCTTGAGCTTGAGCTTCCTCCTCTGTGGAATGGGAGTGGGAACATCTGCCCTAAGGTAACAAACCCAAACCAGACCCACTACCTTTGAGCTGATTCCTACTCATCACGAGTGATCCTATAGGACAAAGGAATACTATTCCTTAGGCTTTCTGAGACTGTAAATCTTTATAGGAAGCCATGAAGTAGCTGATGTGTTTGAACCGCTTACCTTGGGGTTAGCCACCCAGTGCCTGGCCCAATGCATCACCAGGCCTCTTTTTGAGGTAACAGGTGGGGAAATGTTTTGAAACCATCAAGTGTTACACAACACAAACTGCTACAGGACAGCTGGAGTGTTACCTCTGCACCCCACCCCATGTTTTGTTTTGTTTTTTTCTTTTGCTCAACTTGATCACCACTGAGAAGGGACAGGACTGAAGGCGAGTCCTTCAGCTTTTTCCCAGCACTTAAAGTAAGACTTTGCTGTCATCTGCCACCTGTGAGTTCAGCAGATGAAAAGCCCAATGAGGGGCTGGCCCATCCAGTACGCGGGAAGATTTGCTTCTGACCCTTCACATAAGTGCTCCAGGTCAGTCTGCAAACAGGAGAAAGAGTGCTGAGTCTTACTAAGTCAAATGGCCTTGGTGACACCATTCAGAGGTCACCTTATCAGTCTGTTAAATAATGAAATCCCATGACCATGTAAAATGGGGTGCTATTTAGCTGGTCACAAGGATAAAACCCAAATAATGCTCTGAGAGAGTGAGTAGGTGTTTATTCATGTGGTGAAAGTCAGAATTGAAAGGCCCCATGGAGCCTCAAACACCTTCCTCATCAGCACACTAAACAACCCGACCTTGGCAACACAAGAAGAAGGGGTCATTTCCCTGGAAACGGGACACGTTAGTTCGTCAGAAACTTGGTCCTAGAGAGTGGTACAGCTATGGAGCTTAGGTAAGAAAGGTTAGACACAGAGGCTCCACTGCACTGGCCTAGGCCAGGGGAGATAGCAGGAAAGGACAGAGGTGCCAGGGCCCGGAGGTGGAAGCACGTGGTGCTCAACTGTGCCTACTGTGCAAGGCAGCCTAACACTGACTCAACTTAGGTAGAATGACCCTTAGCATTCTATTCTTCCGCTGTCCAATTCAGATATCATTCTCCAGGATGCTTTCCCACCTCCACGTCTGCTTAGCTGTCCCCTCAAAGCACCCTGGAGTGCCCTATTGTAGCCTTAGCACTGCATTGTAGCACCTGTTTGTCAGCGGAGGCTCCCACTTGATTGCAAGCTTTGTGTGGGTGGTACTCATGCCTACCTTATGCACCGTATCCCAACCCTCTTGCCCAAAGCTTGTTGAATAAATAAATGTCAAGAGGCTTTGAGAAAGAAATTTGGCCTGTGAGGGGAAGCAGTGCTGCCTGAGGGGAAGAATGTAGTAGGCCTACGTTTAATGCTGTCTTTTTTTTTTCTCTTTAGGAAACAATCCAGATGAATTCAGTCTTTGATGGAGAAGCCGTAGACCCAGGTAAGGTAATGAAGCCAAAGTGCTACCCATTAGGAAGTGGTCTTTGCTGTTCATTTTCTAGGATGGTAGGGTCACAGAGGACCCTATCCAACTAACTGCTCTTAACTCAGTTTGTTAGTCAGCTTGGCTATATTGCATACACAGTGCTGGCAGCCACTTGGGCTGGATGGGAGGGCACCAATGGGGGGGTCACCTGAAATTCACCATCTTCCAGGGAAATGTGGGGAACTTAGAGGCTGTTATCTTGGCTTCGTGTCTTTGAGAGAAAAGTAAAAGAAGAAAGAAATGGGCCAACTGGACTAATGGGAACAAACATCCCAAGTTGAAATAGGAGGGGAGGCCTGCTATACACACAGCTGAGCTGTGGATGTTCAAAAACATGAGCATGTGTGAGGCTTCAGTGGGTTTCCACTTACCTCCCTTGCTAAATCATGAACAAATTTAGGGAGCTGGGAACACAAGAACCTGCGTTTTTTCTCCCCTGCTCACTGGAGTACCCAAGGCCACCTCTGAATGGTTCTAACACCACCCTATTGGTAGTGAGAGATATGGAGCAATAGCAAACTTGGCTTCTTTTATTCCCCCAGATCTCGGCCAAGAGTTTCGTCTTGGTCGGCAAGATGAACATAAGGTGAAGCTGGCTTCTGAGAGTTCCCATCACCCTTATGAAATCAGCTCCAAATTTAGCTCCTTTACACACATCCCTCTGCTTACAAAGGCTCAATTATAGATGTGAATAAAGGGAAGGAAACCAAATTCAGGAGGCAAGTGTGCTGGCTTCCTGCCACCCTCATATACAAAACGCTCCGGTCCTCCTCTGAAGGATGGCTCCTCTCCAGCGAGGCTTCTACTGCTGCTGCTGCTGCTGGAATTAAATTTCCCTCTATTATTAGGTACTTGTTACCATAATGTGCCCACATTAGCATAAGTGCTGGTGGGATCCACAGAGGAGAGGCCACTTGGGCTGGATAGGAGGGCACCAACAAGGGATCACCTGAAACTCACCATCTTCCAGGGAAATGTGGGGAACTGAGAGGCTGTTATTCTGGCTTCGTGTCTTTGTGAGAAAAGTAAAAGCAGAAAGAAATGGGCCAACTGGACTAATGTGAATAAACACACCAATTAGTGCCTGTTGGCTCCTACACAATAAAATGGCTCATCTCAAGTTGGGCCAGATTTGTGTGCCTGTGTCAACAAAACTCTGCTAACTCCACGTAAATAAAAACCAAGGTCTCTTTCTCCTTGCCTGGTGAGTTCCTTTTAAGAGCAGGGATTCAGGGGGCTTTTAAAACAAACAAAATAAATCAGAAAGTAGCTGGCCACCCTGTTAGAAACTGAGTCTAATTTATTCTAAGTGCACATGAATTTCAAGATTTAAATCTCCTTCCCATCTCCCTGCAGCAGAGATGGTCATGGGATTCTCCAAAACCTTCCTACCCAGAGAGGCGCGCTGTTTGCTGGTTGCTTTGCCTCAGTCGTCTTGTTTATGGAAAGGGCAGGCTGGTAAAGATTGTGCTGTTCACTAGCCTGCTTCATTTTTGCCTGGGAGAGGGAGTAGAGCAGGGCAGAGACGGGAGGGGGAGTATCACTAAATTGCCTGGTTTATGGTTGTGGGCTTTATTTTATTTTATTTTTTTCCCTAGTTACTGGGGAAATATATGAATTCAACTCAAAAACTGGAGCCAGGAAGTGGAAAGATCCATTGGTCCTAAGGTCAAAGTGGAAAGAATCCAACCTCCATGGAACTGCTCCATACAAAGTCACTGCTGGTGAGGTGACGGGGCCACTGAGAAGCACCAACAAGAAAGGAGATGGACTAAGTGGCAAAGGCCAGGGTGAGGATGCAGGTGTGGGTCCCAGAAAGGAGGATGGTAAGCCTGGCACCCCTCAGAACAGAAACCCAACCCTTACAAACATGGCTCCTCCTAAACTGTACCCAGGGAAGTAAATCGTGGATGGTGGCCTGGCCCACAGCACAGACAGAGGACGGGCCTTGACTATGAGGGTACGGGGTAGGTGTGAAAGTGTGCGCTGGGGGAACTCAGCTATTCTAAGTTCCAAGTGGGATATTTGATTACCCTTAAAGTGTGGTCACACGGCTGCCTGTTCCTGAGATGGCATGGTAGGAATTCCTCTCAGATCTCAGGACTAGCTGACTTTTGGATGCAGCATTGTGATGCTTTTCTGCACTGACTGCTAGGAAGCTCCATTCAGCTGACTTCCTGACATAAACACTGAGGCCTGTCCTCACTGCAGGTTTGGGAATGGTATCACCCAGATTTCTTCACTTGTACGTTCAATTCACCAACCTAAAACTGCTACCTTTTGTAAGTCAGTTCGAATCTTTTTTCAGAAGTAGCAAAGCAGTAAAAAAAAAGGATGAATAAATAATGATTTGTACATCTGGGAAGGAAAAATCCTAATAGATACTTTCTTTTTATTCTTTTTTATTGAGGTATAATTTATACTCAATAAAGTACACAGATCTAAGGTCTTCAGCTCAACAATACATACACTCCCCTCCAGAGGCATCCACTATTCTGATCTTTTTCATCATTGATTAGTTTTGCCTGTTTTGAATTTCATATAAATAGAATCTTACCGGATGTACTTTTGTGCCTGGCTTCTCTCATTCAGCATTACGTCTGTGAGACTCATGCATGGCATGTATAGCAGGAGTCCAGTCTTCTTCATTGTAATGTCTTCTTCCAAAGTATGAATGTACCATAATGGTGCTGTAGGATAAGCACTGGACTGCTAGCCACAAGGTTGGCAGTTCAAACCCACTAGTCACTCCTTAGAAACCCTATAAAAGCTCTTAACAACTGCAATCTATTCTGCATTTGGGTTATGAAGCCCTAGTGGTGCAATGGTTAAGCACTAGGCTGCTTATCAAAAGGTTGGTGATTCAAATTTCCTCAGCCATTCTGTGACAGAAAGATGTGGCAAACTGCTCCTACAGAAATGTTGTTGTTGTGGTTGTGGTTGTTGGGTGTTGTTGGGTCTGTTTTGACTCCTCATGACCCCATGTAATAGGATACTGCCCTATTGGGTATTCTTGGTAGTCATCTTTACAGATTCAGAAGCAGATCACTAGGTCATACCCTCACACAGTGACTAGGTTGGTTCAAACAGACCACCTTTTGGTTTGCAGCTGTCTTAGGCTGGATTCTATGTGTTGTTAAGTGCTGTCAAGTCAATTCTGACTCAGAGAGACCCTTGGTAGGGCTTTAGGGTTTCTAAGAAGCAGCTGGTGGGTTTGAACCACTGACCTGGTGGTTAGCAGTCTAGTGCTTAGCTACAATGCCACTACATACATATATATGTCTATATATCTATATCTAATCTATCTATCTATCTATCTATCTATCTATGAAGTCCACCACTCATATGTCAATGTATCATACTGTGGTGGCTTGTATGTATGTTGTTACGATGCTAGAAACGACATCACTGGTTTTTGAAAGGTAAGCAGGGTCACTCCTGGTGAATAGGTTTTAGTGGAGCTTCCAGACTAGACTAGGAATAAGGAGATATGGATTACTTCTAAGTGCTGAGCCACTGAAAGCATGATGAATAGCAGTGGAACATCGTCAGTGTGGTATCAGAAGATGAAGACATTCAATTATAACAACGATTGTGAGGATGGTGCGGAACCAGGTGGTGTTTTGTTCTATTATACGTAGGGTTGCTATGAGTTGGAACGAACTCGATGGCACCTAACAACAACAATATACAGAATCCTTGTGTATGCGCATATGTGGGGAACATGGTGACTCTGTAGGATAAACACTGGACTGAGAACTACAAGGTTGGTGGTTTGAGCCCACCAGCTGCACTTGGAAGAAACAGGAGGTTTTCTATGCCCACAAAGATTTATAACCTTGGAAACCCTGTATAGGGTTGCTATGAGTTGGAACTGACTCAATGGCACTTACTTAACAGCAACAACATTTGCTACTGCACTCCCCACATGCATCCACACACACATACACAGAGGTTTATCTCCAGGAAATGGCTCTCACAATTGTAGAGGCAGGCAA
Organism: Chrysochloris asiatica; assembly: GCF_000296735.1. Lineage (NCBI taxonomy): Eukaryota > Metazoa > Chordata > Mammalia > Afrosoricida > Chrysochloridae > Chrysochloris > Chrysochloris asiatica. Next base: position 38,081,885 of record NW_006408528.1, read on the forward strand.
GTTCCAAGTCCGTGGGTCAGATCACCTGGAGGCTTCTCCTGACTCCCGTAGCTGCAGGAACTGAAGAACCCAAGGTTGGGCTGCAGAGGTGAATGGATCCAAGGTCAGCAGGTAAAATGGCAGACTACTGGCATGTCCCAACATCAGCAGGCAATACTGCAGTCCACTGGTTCAAGTCCAAAGAACCTGAGGTCAGATGAAGAGCTAGATTCAGGATCTAGAGCTAGCAGAAAGCAAGCAAGCTGTTTCCCAAGTGTCAATATATTGGAAGCAGGTCACATCCCCACATAAACTTCCTTTGAATTGATTGGCGGCTCATACCAGGTCTCATCATGGAGCTGATTTCATTATATTAGATCTCACCATGCGGGATTCCAACATTTTAACTGCCAAACCACTGAGAATCCTGGTCCTGCCGAGTTGATCCAAAATCTAAATTATCATAGCAGCCTAAATAAGTACTTAACCATTGTGCCATCAGAGGGGCTCCCCCCCATAAAGATTACAGCATAGAAAACTCTATGGGGTAGTTCTACTTTGATACATGGGGCCACTCTGAGTTAAAACTTGACCCAATGTCACTTAACAACACACTTAAGTTGTTTCAAGTTTCTTATGAATTATACCTTATGTAATTTTGCACTCATATTTTGGTAAACATAAACTCTCATTTCTTCTGAACCTATACCAAGGAGTAGAATTGCTTAAGACTTCCTAAGTGGTGGGTCAGTTCACACTTTCACCAGCAATGATGAGAGTTCCAATTGTTCTCAATCTTTGCCAATGCTTGGCTTGTCTGTCCTTTTAGCCATTCTAGTGAGGGACATTGCCCTTTTCATGAAAGCTAAAATAACATCAACTTTTCAACTCCCCTGCTCTACCCCTATCCCTACTTCCTGTGAGTAGCGGAATCACAGGACCTGAGTGGAGACCCAGAACTTCCACCTGCTGGTGTGAGCAGTGAATAGAAAATAAACACAGCAACAAACTAGGAAATACAAGCTTTCTAATGTCTGCCCAGCTTCCGCCCTATGTCTTGCTCCCCAACTATGGACCTAGTCTGCATTACTTTTCTAGGCCTGATGTAACAAACTATTAGAAACTAGGTGCTTTGAAACAACAGAGGCAAATTCTCTCACAGTTCTGCCAGCTGGAAATCTGAAATCAAGATATTGACAGCTCATGCTCGCTTCGAAGGCTCTGGGGGGT
>NW_006408528.1:38083193-38128944 GCF_000296735.1 Chrysochloris asiatica
GTTCCATGTCTTCCTCTTAACTTCTGATGTTGCTGGCAGTCCTTGATGTTACTTGGCTTGTAGATGTGTCGTCCCAGTCTTTGCCTCTGTCATCACATGACAAAGACTGGAATGAAGCATCTGTATCTGTGTATCCTCTCCTGACAACACCAGTCACACTGGGATGAGAGTTCACCCGAATGGCCTCCTCTTAACAGCAAAGGCCCTATTCACAGGCACCAGGAATTCGAATTTCAATGTATCTTTTCGGGGACACAGTTTAACCCATAACATAGTCCAATAACCGTAAGTAAGGACCAAATGGGATTCTATTAGATCAGCACCTGCTTCCCAGTAGGGGAGACAGGTGAGAATTCCCAGACTCACAGCAGCCTATGGGAGGGGAGGAGGTGTGTCCTGCCACTGAAGAACTTCACACTGATCAATTGCTTGTTTGGTGTATGTCTGCACACCAATGTGACTTCTTAAGAAACAGAATCATTCAAAATATGCCCCATTCTGGCCCAGATCAGGCCTGATTCATTAATAAGGGTTGATTGCCAGGGAACTCCCTTGAATGGGTTTAAATTTTGCAAAAGGAGGCAGAGTTGTTCATTTGTGTAGGTTAAAGTGGATGAAGTGGTTGATTACCCATTTAAGTCTTAGCAAGTGTGTGGCGCCCCGAGTAAAATGCCTTCCTCAGAAGCTCTCAGCCTCAATGCAAGTAAAATGAGGCTCAGAGAAGGCTGAAGGGGGACTTAATAACTGTTTATAAGCCCATTACGGATGATTAAAAGGAGGGCGGTGAGCAGCTGTTCTTCCTTCTCCAGTGATGACAGGTCAAGAGGGAATGGTGGTTTAACGGCCAGGAGAAAAGATTTCAGTTAAGCGCAGGGAGGAATTTCCTGAAGGCTGGGGTCAGTCTGAAGAGCCAGAGTCTTCCCTGGTGGTGGACCAGAAGAGTTGGTCTTCTTCCTTGTATCCCCCGACTCTCATTTCTTGGGCTCCTGAGAACAGGCTTCTGAGAGCAGGGGTAGCACAAGGAGACGATGAGAGAGGGGACAACTGAACCTTCTTTTCTTTTGCATCCTTGGCTATTTGATTTGGAGAAATCCTGAAGACGGAGACATTCCATTTCAACACTTACCAGGCTTGGAGGGGGTGATCCTCCGAATAAAATGAAGCTTGGGAGTTTTGTGAATCTTGTGAAAAGTTTCTCACATTTCTCTCTCAAGGCCTTGGTGGTTGTGCTGTTAGCTGCCATCTGTGACCCATGGGCACCCGTGTACAACAAAATGAAGTACTGCCTAGTCCTGCGCCATCCCATGCTGGTTGGAGATCAGACCATTGTAATCCGCAGGGTTTTCACTGATGGATTTTCAGAAGTAATTCACCAAGTCTTTCTTCCTTGCCCATCTTAGTCTAAAAGCTCCACTGAAACCATTCAGATCAAAGCAATATCCATGCCTCCAGTGATGGATGGGTAGTGGTTATGCATATGGTCCCTTGGCTAGAAATTGAACCTAGGTCTTCTATATGACAGACGAGACGTCTATCATGGGATCACCAATGGCTTTTCCCCAAAACGTAAACGTATGAATTTATTGTATCCATGAACTTCCAGAAGAACAAACAAATCTGTCCTGAAAGAAGTATAGCCAGAATGCTCCTTAGAGGTGAGGAGGGTGAGATTTATCTCTCCTACTTTGCCCATGTTATCAGGAAGGGTCAGCTCCTAGACTAGTACATCATTGCTTGGTAAAGTGGGGGAGGGGGGCAATAAAAAGAGAAATCCCGACAATGAGATGAGAGAAACTGGAAACCTTTAATGGGCCCAAATTAACAACAACCGCTCACAATTGATGGTGCCCGACTAAGCAGTATTTTGTTCTGTTGTGTATAGAGTTACTATGAATTTGAACCAATTCAATGGCACCTAACAACAACAAGAAATGCTTACTATCCAGGTTCTGATTCATTGCAAAATTGGGGAAAATACATTCAGGGTAGGGACTTACAATTTTGGAAGAGTTTAAATCTGTGTGGCAAATTTTGAAGTTTGAGTTTTGTGCTCAGGAGAAAGCGAGGTCCACGTCTCTGTAGGACTGTGTCAAAAAACATGTGGCTCCCAAACAAAACCTAGTAAATTACAGTTGAACTCCTCAGAGCCCTCTAACCATGTCTGTGGTTCTGTTGTTTGCCTTTTTATTTGATGTGTTTCGTGATGGCTGAGAAAATTAAGCGACAAAATAAATGAACATTGAAAATGATCGCTATTGAAACTTGGCATTTTTCATTTTAAACTTAGCGTGTGTTTATACCTCCCATTCATGCAATAAATATGTATGGGACTTCCACTGTGTGCTCGATTGAGTTGTGGATTCATTAATGAACGCAACAACCAAAATCCCTACCCTTTTGGTGCTTACAGCTGAATGTGGTGTGTTGATAAGTTATCTTAACAAATTTTATTTCTATCTCCTTTCTCCCATCAGCATCCAGGTCATGCTATCCTCTTCTTGGTTCTGTATGTGTTCCGTCCAAAAATGAAATTAACCCAAGTCTGGCATCTCCTTTCCTGGAAACCTTTCCACTCCTTTTTGAAGGAGTCTCCCAGATAGAAAAGAGGTTCTGAGTTCTCTTGGGCCCTATGTTCCATATTGGATACCATCCATCCCTTCAGTGGAAGGTACCAGATACATTTATTTTAGTTAACACCCCACAGTTCTTCCTGAATGTGATTGCCCTTTCCTAATCTGGGGATGGTGGTCATGTGTGTGCATATGTATGTTGGAGGAGTAAGGAGAATCACTCAGTGTTTCTGCAGTACCTGAACTTGCTGTCCAGATTCCAAACCATGCTCCAAGGACACAAGCCTGGCCATGGTGTCTAGGTCTGCATTTCCAAGCCCTACTGTTAAAAGATTTGCAGGTACCTCCCTTGTCTCGAGCAGTACATTAGGTAAGCTCTAAATCTGAAAAAGTACAGTTCTGATTAAATACAGTGTAGAAATCAAAGCCCATTTTTCTGACAGCAAATATCTTGATCAATTTCAATCTATTGCTAATGACTTCAATTCTTATTCCAACTGCCTGTGTTCCTCTGGCCTGGAGCAAAGTCAGAGTTCACAACTTAAAGGACACGGTCCTCTAGACTGCCAAGGCTGCCCAAGACTTCAGGTGCCATAACTCTTCCCTTCTGGCCTACTGGCTCCCACTAGTCCTTCAGGTTTGATCATTTGTAGAAGGCTCGTAGAACTCAGGAAAGTGCTATGCTTATGATTACAATTTTGCTGTAGCAAAAAGACTCAGGCTTGGGATAGAACTTTCACATCCCAAAAAGGGACAAGCTACCCTCTCCCACATGCATAGATGTCTTTCAACAACCAGGAAGCCAATGGAGCTTTTGTGTCCACAGCTTTTATTGGGGCTTTATTCAGCTGACACATTGTGGGTCTTTCTGATCTGGCCAGCCTCCACCCAAGAGGTACCTCATGAACATAAACCCTCTGATGTGGTCTGGAGGCCTCATTAAGTGCGCTTTAGTCACTGGGGAAAACCCAAGGTTGGGCAACCAATGATAACAACCAAACTCTTTAGATACAGTTAGATACTGTAGCTCACAATGCCTCTCACCAGGATGAGACCCAAATTAAAGAAACAAAATTGTAATCTGTGACTCTCAACAGAGTCTGTGTTCTTAGGAAGTGTGCCTGTTTGGGGAAGCAAACAGGATGAGCCTATCCTGGATAGCTAGAACCACATGATCAGAGTTTAGGAGACAATTACTACCTAATAGATGTATCCTATTGTAGCTAAACCATAATGAACAGTCCTAATTTTTGGTTTGGAAACCAGGATCCCTGTAAGCCTAAAACCAAGGCAAAGCATGCTCTGAACCTTGATTCTGTTGTGTGGTGCCTGCTAGGGGAAGTCACCCAAGACAGGGAGGCTGGTACCCACTGCCTCAGCCCTGGGCTCTGTCATGCCCAGAAGGTGTTTAATTCCTACAGTCTTCAGGAACAATCGGTGGCTTTGGTAGCCCCTTCAGAACCCAGCCCAGCGGGGGGAGGAAAGCTAGTTCATCTGATTTATAGGCACAGCTCACATGAACTCACTCCCAAACTGTCTATTTTAGTTTGTTTGTCCAAATCAATGCCCACTCCAGCTGGCATGCTAAAAGACTGTTTAAAAAAAAAAAAAAAAATTTAAATAGCAGGTTTTTAAAGATTTAATTCATATACCATAAAATTTAGTGGCTTTTAGTGTATCCACAGAGTTGTACAATCATGACCACTATCTAATTCCATAACATTTTCATCACCCCAAAAAGAAACCCTATACCCATCCCAGGGAGACTTTGGCAACCACCAATCTACTCTCTATCTCAATAGATTTGCCTCTTCTGGACATTGCATAGAAATAGAATCCTACAATAGGGTTTTTGGCTGACTTCTTTCACTTAGCATAATATTTTCAAGGCTCAGCCTATCCACGTTGTGGCATGTTTCAGAACGTCACTCCTTTTGATTGCTGAGTAACATGCATTTCATTGTATCATTGTCTCACATTTTGTTTATCCATTCATCAAGTCTGGATGGACACTAGAGTTGTTTCCACCTTTTGGCAAGTATGAATAATACTGCTATGAACCTTCATGCTCAAGTTTTTGTGTGGACATGTTTCATTTCTTTTGGGTGTATCTCTAGGAGTGGAGTTGCTGGGTTATATGGTAATTCTATGTTTACCCTTTTGATGAACTGGCAAACTGTCTTCCATAACAGCTGCACCATTTTGCATTCCCACCAGCAGTTTATGAGAGTTCCATTATGGTCTTTTAAAGCAGACAAGTAGGGTGTCCTCAGTTTAGGTTTCTGGGCAGGGTGTTTAACTGTCCCATCGCCCTGCCAGCTCCCAAGTGAGTAGCCTGGGCATCTGGGCATGATAAAGAATGCTGGCCTACTGACATCATTGAACCTTCATTATGGCAGCTTCCTCTGAAGCTGAGCCATCTGTAGACTGGAGATTGGTCTCAACCCTCAGGGCTGCACTTACAATCACGACATATGCTGGGCACTTTATCTCTAATCCTCAAAGTACTATTTTAAGAATGGTCTGATTATTTGCATTTTACAGATGAGAAATCTGAGGGTGAGAGAAGTTAGGAGCTTACACAGAAGTTAGAGAACCGGGACACTAGCCTATGTGAGAAGGGTTCAGCTATGGCTGCTGATCTGTGCTCTGATGGGAAATGTGTCAGATGAATCAACCCCTAGATGGAAATCTGACTGAATAGCTCTCTTCCCTGAAAATCCAAGGCCTCTTGTGGCTGCAGGAATCATAGATTCACAGGCGCAGAGTCAATACCAGCTTTTGGATCAGCAGCTGTGCTCTCAGAGTACTATGTCCTGTATGGCTTGGGGTGAGATTTGAAATAGCCACAGGCCTCCTGCTGTCCTGCCAAGTCAAGCACATGTGGCTTTGGACTTCGTAAAGGCAAACATTCTTTTTCTTTGTTCTACACTCATTCCTTTTGTAACTGTTGTTTCGGGGAGTGTCAAATTGGTTCTGACTCATAATGACCCTATGCGCAACAAAATGAAGCAGTGCCTGGCTCGGTGCCAGCCTCACAATCGTTGCTATGTTTGAGTCCATCTTTGTAGCCACTGTGTCAATCCGTGGCATGGAGGGTCTTTCTCTTTTTTGCTGACCATCTACTTTACCAAGCATGATGTCCTTCTCCAGAAACAGGCCCCTTCTGATGAAATGTCCAAACTACATGAGGTGACCTCCTCATCCTTGCTTCTAAGGGAACATTCTGACTGGATTTCTTTCAAGACAGATTTGTTTGTTCTTCTGCTAATACATGATATATTCAATATTTTCACCAACACTATAATTCAAAGACATCAATTCTTCTTTGATTTCTTTTATTCATTGTCCAGGTTTTGCCTGCACATAGGTGATGGAAAATACCATGGGCAGGCATATCTCAGTCTTCAAAGAGACAGCTTTGCTTTTTAACACTTTAAAGAGGTCTTTTGCAGCAGATTTGCCCAGTGCACTATGTCACGTAGTTTCTTGATGGCTGCTTTCATGGGCACGATTGTGGATCCAAGTAAACCGAAATCCTTGACAACTTCAACCTTTTTTTCTGTTACCCATGATGCTGCTGAATGGTCCAGCTGTGAAGATTCTTTTTCTTCATTCTCTACTTTCTGCTATTCAACGAAAACTGTTTCATTTTGACTATGAGATCCAGGTCGCTCAGCTGAAGGGATTCCAATGACTAATGTTGACCAGTATGGGCATCTGTTGTTGTTCTGGGTTGTCAAGGTGATTCAGATTCACGGTAGCAACCTTATGTACTTCTACAACAAAACACAATGCTGCCTGGTTCTGCACTATCCTCACAACCATAGGGATGTGCAAGTCCACTGCTGTACCCATTGCACCAGCCCATCTTACCAAGCTTCTCCTATACCCTCCTTGACCCTCTACTTCACCAATTATGATTCCTCCTCTAGCGTTTGATCCCTTCTGGTGACACGCCCAAAGCAAGCGAATCTGACAGTGTTCTGTTGTTAGGAATCAAGTTTTCAGCCCTGGTGGCACCATGGGTTAAGCATTGGGCTGCTAGCCAAAGGGTCAGTGGTTCTAACCCACCAGTCGCTCCACCAGAGAAAGATGTGGCAGTCTGTTTTTGTGAAGGTTTATAGCCTTGGAAATCCTGTGGAGCAAATTCTGCTCTGTCTTCTAGGGTCACTATGAGGTGGAATCAACGTGGGGACAGTGGTATCATTTTCAAAATGAGATGACAGGCCTTCCCTTCTGGTCTGTTTTAGTGTGAAAGCTCCACTGAAACTAGTCCACCATGGGTGATCTTGTCGGTATTTGAAATGCTGGTGGCATAGCTTCCAGGATCTCCGCAGCATGCAGGACCACACAGTACAACAACTGAGGAGTGGTGGAGCAGGGGTGTGGCCCCTCTTTTGTCATTTAGCTTTCCAGTGAAATGTCTCTAGAAAAGGACCTTTTCTTCACTCTTCCTGCTGTTCTCAAGCATTCCAGGGGACTTGACCTCAGTAACAGCCACAGGGTCCCCACAGTCAGGATTCCACTTGTGGCCACCCACAAAAACCCCACAACAGCACCACTATCTTGTTGTTGCTAAGCGCTGTTGAGTCCTAGTGCCCTTATAGGGTTTCCAGGGAGTGGCTGGTGGGTTGAACTGCCGATCTTTTGATCAGCAGACCAGTATTTATCCTGGAGCTCCACCCCAGGACTTGGGTAGCTGGAAATCGGGGAGTCTAGCACCAATAACTTTCAGGAGGAGAGAGTGAGCAGCCAGTTTCAACCACAAGTAGCTTTTTTACCCCCGAAAGGCCCAGGATTGTTACCAGGGCGTTTTGCCAAGTAAACTACGGCTGTTGACCAAGACAGAGTTCAGCTGAACTCAGAACAACTTTATCACTGTTGACTAAGTAAAAAGGATTCTAATCAGCGGTGGTGTTTGGTATTTCATAGCACACAACCCTGAGCTTTATCTCCTTGACTCACCATCTTGTCACGGGCTCAGGAGAACAAGAGCCTTTGTTTGGTTGAGTGTGTTGATGCCCAAGTATAGCTATCGTGCCCTTTATTTCTTGCTGTTGAGTTGACCCCTGATTGATGGCAACCCCATGTACAACAGGAAAGGAGCACTGTACTCGCTGGCTGATTTTCAGAAGTAGACTGGCAGACCTTTGTTCCTCACCTGTCTTAGTCTGGACACACCACTGAAACCAGTTCAGCATCATAGCAACATGCAAGCCTCCGCTGACAGACAGGTGGTGGCTGCATTTGAAGTGATCAACCAGGAATTGAATTTGGGTCTCTGTCATGGAACACAAAAATTCACCACTGAGCCACTAATGCCCCCCAGACATAGCTGTGGATGGTAGTGTTATGTGCTGTGGAGTCAGTTCCAACTCAGCAATCCTGTACAGGATTTCCAAGGCTGTAAATCTTTACAGGAGCAGAAAGCCTCATCTTTCTCCCACAAAACAGCTGGTAGTTTCGAACTGCTGACCCTGAGGTTAGCAGACCGATTCGTAACCACTACGCTACCAGAGCTCCTTAAACAAAGCTGTAGTCATAATAAATATAACTTATTATTATTTACGAGATCCTGCAGGGTCCTTCATGCTTGTAATTTTATTTAATGTATGCAACTGCAAGACACCACTTACTGTTCATTTGCATATGAGATATCATCGAGGCTCAGAAAAGGTGATAGGTCTGCCTAAGGTTACCTAGCTAGTAGGAAACAGGAAGGTGGGATTTGACAACAGGTCTGACTTTTAAACCCCTACTTGCCAGAAAGTTACATTTTTACACACTTATGCAAGGTCGGTAGTTTAAGCTCACCAGCTACTCCTTGGGAATCCTATACAGGGTCACTATGAGTCAGAAGCAACTCGATGGTACTTAACAACAACAAATGTGTATAGTAGGACTTATGGTGTGGCGCTGTAGGATAAGCACTGGGCTGCAAGGTTGGTCTGAACAGCAAGGTCGGTGGTTCAAACTCATCAGCCACTCCTCGGAAATCCTATACAGGGTAGCTATGGGTTGGAACCGACTTGATGGCATTTGACAACAGCAACGTGTATAGTAGGAGACCTGGTAATGCAGTAGCTAAGTGCTTGGCTGCTGACCAAAAGGTTGGTGGTTCAAACCCACCAGTCACTCTACAGAAGAAAGATGTGTCAGTATGCTTCTGTAAAGATTTGCAGCTTTGGAAACTCTGTGGAGTTAGACTATATCCTATAGGGTTGCTCTGAGTCAGCTTTGATTCCAAGGCAACAGGAGATGTATATAAGGAACCCTAACAGTGTAGTGAGTCCTAGCGTGGCACTGTGGGTTAATGTGCTACACTGCAAAGTCGATTTGAACTGCGAGGTTGGTGGTTCAAGCTCACCAGTCGCTCCTTGGAAACTCTGTAGAGGGTCACTATGGGTCGGATCCAAGTCGATGGCACTTAACAACAACAACAGCAACTAGTGCAATGGAGTCCTGGTATGGCACTGTAGAATAAGCACTGGACTGCTAACTGCAAAGCCAGCAGTTATAACCCATCAACCACACCTCAGAAACCCTATACAGGGTCTCTATGAGTCAGTGTACAACCACAGTGGTACAAGAGTTAAGTGTTTCTCAGCAGTTTGAGCCCACCAGTGGCCATGTGAAGGAAACCCTGGTGATCTGCTTCCACAAAGATTAGGCCTGCCAGATGCTACTGTTACACAGGAAGACAGTGAGCTGGAAACGAGTCAGTATCACACAAGAACCTGCCAGACTCTTATCTCTCTCTCTCACTGCCGTTGAGTCAATTCCAACTCATGGCGACCCTGCAGAGAGAGTGTCTGAGGCTGTAAATCAGGGGTGCAGATCGTTTTTCTGCCAAAATTTATAACATCATTTGCAGGCCATACAAAATGATCAGCTTTAAAATGAATTTGCTATACTTGGTTAAACATTTAATGTGATGGCTGGAACTGTTGTAAATCTTTAAGGGAGCAGAAAACCTCATCTTTCTCCTGCGGAAAGGCTGCTGGGTTTGAACTGCCGATCTTGAGGTTAGCAGTTCAGTGCTTATGCTACAGCACTGGGACTAGAGTCTGAAATGTAGTAGAAGAGCTTCATCTACTGGTGCCCCCACCCTGATACTGCCTTAGTTGTGTGGCTGCTTTGGAAGAAGAGGGCAAGGCTGGGGCCAGTGTCCTAGGGGGAAAGGCCCAGCCTTACAAGCTGATTTATCTGGGAGTGGGCTTGGGGACCATGGAATTCAGACCAGCTTTGAGGAAGCTTACAAGAGGGGAGAATTTTGTACCGAGCAGCTGAGAACTCATTGGTGTCACTGGGCACCAGGAGAGAAAGACCAACAGGGAGTGAAGAAGAGGAAAGGGAGACCTCCAAGGAGGCATAGACAGAGGATGTTGTTGTGTGGCTGGTGGCCTGAAGACCCTTGCCCAACTGCCCTATGCCTGGGGGGGAGCGGGGGTAGGGGGCTGGAACCAGCAAGCACAGCCTTCATTCTTTCAAGCAGGGCCAAAAAGGCCAGCTGAATCACAGGATTTCTCTTAAGAAATAAAAATTCCTAGCACACCCCTGGGGCCTTGGGGAGAAAAACTGACAACGTGTTGATTGAAAACAGAGCGAGGTGGTGGTGTGTGCTGAAAGTCCTAGGCCTCGCTCTCACGGGTTCACAGCGACATCTAGCGGCCTATTTGGGCACCTGCTACCTCCGTGGAAATGGAGAGGCCTGCGGACCGCAAGGCGATGTTCTTTATGTTGAAGAGAACATTGAGGGTTACAGCAAATATTTCTCCCTTTATCTTGCTGTCAAGGCCCTGATTTTGACGAATGTCCACCTCCTTCTTTGTGGAACATGCGACTATTCTGAGAGGAGTTCCAAATATCCCCAGGCTGGAGTTGTGTAGAAAGCACTCATTGGTTAAAGGACGAGCGGCCAATTATGTATATCCGACGAGCTCCACATTGTCCATATTTTCTGAGGTAGTATGATTTCCTCTGACTCTATGCTTTTTGCTCATTAAATATAACTAAGTAATATTTTCAGGTGGCTTTTACACAAATAAATTCTCCAATCAGAAACATGCTTTTGTTGTTGTTGTTGTTAAGTGCCATTGAGCCGATTCCGACCCCTAGCGACCCTGTATAGGGTTTCCAAGGAGTAGCTGGTGTGCTTGAACCACCGACCTTGAGGTTCAAACGACTTTGTAGTCTAACGCATTAGCCCACAGCTAGACTCTTAAATGGCGTAGAGGTGGTTCCAACTCATAGCCACCCTGTATAGGGTTCCAAGGAGTGGCTGGTAAGTTCGAACCACTGACCTTGTGGTTCAAACCGACCTCACAGTCCAGTGCTTTATCCCAAAGCACTCCAAAGCACCCACCAGGACTCCATAATGATCGTACTTCCATCTTAAGTCAAAGACTTCACCCCCACAGTGACCCTGATCAGTAAATATGAAAATATGCATCCTTTTCAGAACAATGGTGCCTTACATTTTTGTTCCCTTCCTTGCCTCATTTCATTTTGTCTTCGGTTGATTTGTTAGTCTGAAAGCTCCAAAGGAGCTTTGGGGCACAATATTTGCCTTTGGGGCACAATATTTCCAGTGTTAACACAATGCCTGGCACATAGCTGGTGCTCAAAATGATTTCTTTACTGATAGACTTCACTCCTGAAAAAGCAGTAGGGAGCCCCAGGAGGAAGGCCAGGAATTAATTTCCTGGTAAGTGCTGCTGAAGGGAATTTGTCAGACAAGGAAGACTCTTGCTGGGGAGCTCCCTGCTGGGGGCCTGGAAAGAGTAAGCGCCTTGTCAGCGGCTGCTAGGATCTGCGGTTACATGGTAGGCCAGTGGGGAATTTGTAGGGGTCTGTAAAAAGGCCTATTAAACGTCTCTTGGTCTTCACTCTCTGGGAGGGCTCCATGTTTTACTGGCACCCTCAAAAGCCCACTGGACATTTTCCTTTTAAAGAAGAAACCATGAGTTTCTGTAAGCCACTCTTGCTGGGAAAGAAACCGCTACTCCCAAACTGAATTTTATCCCAATTATGCTGTTAAACTGGCTAATTTGGTTACAAAGACCAGAGTCTCAAGATTTATTTGGTGGCCACCTATGGAAACACTATGCTGAGTGAAATAAGTCCATCACAAAAGAACAAATATTGTATGATGTCAAATACACTAGAATAGGTAAGTGTGTAGAGATCCGAGTTTATTAGTGGTTACCAGGGGTGGCTGAGATAGGAGGAGAGAAGGCAGGCACACACTTAGGGGACATTGGACTTGTGTTAAGGGTGATGGGGTCCGAGCATGGCAGAAGGACCTGGGATGGCAGCAGGGACAGAGGTGCTCACAGTAGCATAAGATGAAGTGAGGTCAAGCCTGCGACCAGACCCATGGGGTTATTGCTCCTGGCTGAGGAGCCAAAAGGCCTTTCTCAGACCCTGCTAGAGACTCTTTGCACCTCTGTTGGTGTCCAGTGCTGTTGAGTAGGTTCTGACTCACAGCGACCCCATATAGGGTTTCCGAGGAGTGGCTGGTGGGTTTGATAGCCAACCTTGTGGTTAGTCTCTAATACATTCTTTTTCACCACAAACAAGCCAGAGTGGGTTTTGTTGTCTATAACTAAAAATAACTTAAGTAAGTTGCTGCGGAGTTGATGTGGACTCTGGCATGTGTGCCTCACAGAATTTTCAGTCACTGATTTTTTCAGAGCTAATTCACCAGGCTTTTCTTCCGAGATGCTGTTGGGAACACTTGAACCGCCAACCTTCTAGTTAGCAGCCTAGCACATTAACCCAGAGACTCCTATGTTTGTAAATAAAAATTCTGATTACTAAACCTGTCACAAAAGTACAGACAGGCTTCATGGAGATTGAGACCAGAAAGTCACTGAGTATTCAAGGTAGTTGTAGTTGCTGTTAGGTTTCCTTGAGTAGATTCCAACTCAGAGTGACCCTCTGCACAACAGAATGAAACACTGCCCAGTCCTGAGCCATCCTCACAATTGTGGTTACATTTGAATTCTCTTCAGCAAAATTTTATTTGCATGTGACATTAATGATATTATTTGATGATTTCCTCATTCAGTTGGGTCACCTTTCTTTGGAATGGGCACAGTATGAATCTCTTCCAATCAATTGATCAGTCTTCCAAAACTTTCTTGGCACAGATGAGTGTGCGCCTCCAGGGCTATATCAATTCATTGTAACATTCCAATTGGAATTCCATCAATTCCTGAAGTCTTGTTTTTCAAAATGGCTTCAGTGTAGTTTGGCCTTCTTCCTCTAACCATTGTATCTTGATCATATACTATCTCTGGAAATGGTTGAACATCTACCAATTCTTTTTGGTACAGTGACTCTGCGTATTCCTTCTATCTTCTTTTATTTATTTTTGGGGAGTGAGGGGGAAGGAGTGAGGCTTTGGGTTAAAACTATGACTAGATGGAGGTTAGGCCTAGAACTCCACTTACCGATAGGATTAGGGTTAGGGTTAGGGTTGGACTAGGACTAGGAGTAAGGCTCAGATTGGTTTTTAGGGTTACAGGTATGTTAATTTTATTTATTTATTTTTCTTGAACTCTGTATAAGTTCCTTTTCATTTGTAAGTTCTATAACTACAATATTCCCTCTTTTTAGTTTATGTTTTGTTGTTGTTGTTGCAATTGTATCTCTGGTTCTCTAGATTCAATTTTATACGTCTGCTTTACTTTGCACTCTGGTAGCGTAGTGGTTACGAATTGGGCTTTGAATCTTAAGGTCAGCATTTCGAAACTACCAGCTGCTCCATGTGAAAAAGATGAGGCTTTCTGCTCCCGTAAAGATTTACAGCCTCGGAAACCATAAGGTCGCTATGGGTCGGAACCGACTCAGTGGCGCTTAACAACAACATAGTTGAATTGATTCTAGGTGATAGTGTCATATATGTTAGTCTCAGGTTGTTGTCTCCTGTTATTGGTTCTCTGTCTAAAGAACTCCATTTAGTATTTTTTGTAAGGTTGGTCTGATTTTTACAAATTCTTCTAATTTCTGTTTGGCTGAAAATGACAATATTTGATGGACAGTTTTGCTGCATATATAAATCTTGGTTGACTTTTTTTTCTTTCTTTCAGAGTTTTATATATATGTCAGTCCATCATTTTCTTGCCTGCATGGTGTCCACTGAGAAATCAGCACTTCGTCTTCTTAGTTCTCCTTTGTAGGTAATTTTTTCTTTGTAGGTAGCTGCTCCCAGGATTGTTTCCTTGTCTTTGGTTCTGAAAGTTTGATTTTAATATGGCTTAGTGTTTTCCTTTGGGGTCTATCCTGTTTGGAGTCTGTTCACTTCCTTGAATGACTATCTTCTCGTCTTTTATGATGTTAAACTTTTCTTCTAACAACTCTTGAACAGTATTCTCTATGGGTGTTTGTTTGTTTGTTTGTTTGTTTGTTTGTTTTAGGTCTCTTCTTGATCTGGAATTCCTGTCACACTTAAGTGCCTATCAAAACTTAAGTAAGTTATCTTCTTAAAAATGTCCCACATAAATCTTAAACTTTCTTCAAAATTTTTTGTTCTTTTTTTCTGATTGTTCTTGTAGCAGATGAATAGTGTGAGACTTTTTTTTCAAGCTCAGTAATTCGATGACTTTCTATAGATTCAATTATATTTCTTTGCCCTTTAAGTGTATTAGCTATTTCTGAAGTCTTAGTGTTACTCTCACTCCACCCATTTTTCTTCTCTCTCATTGCTTCTGTCCTTTTCCAGTCAGCATTAAATCCACCTCTCTATCCTATCCTCTGATGCTCAGAGTTCCAGGATACCCATCTGCATCTGTTTCCCTCAGGTTCTCCTGTCTTTGTTGCAGACAAAGACTCAGTGAATCAGGTTACTCTGCCATTTTGCCCTGGGCTCTTCTTCCATATTTTTTTTATGCTTCCTGATTCATTCAATATATAATTTTCCATAGGCTCCTTCAATATTTCAACCCAAGTCTTGATCTTTTTCTTCAGTTCTTGAGAAATGTTTTCCCCTTTTGGTCTAACTCCAGTTCTTGCATATTTCAGTATGATACTTTACTGTGCCTTCTTGAGCTGTCCTTTGAAATTTTTTATTCAGCTCTTTTACTTCATCATTCCTCCTAGTTTCTCTAGCTTCTCTCTGTTAAAGAGCAAATTTCTGAATCTTTTCTGACACCATTTTGATCTTTACTTTCTTTCCTGTCTTTTTAATGACTTTTGCTTTCTTTACGTATGCTATTCTTCATGTCTATCACAATTCCTCTGGTCTTTGGTCATTAGTATCTAATGCATCAATCCGTTCTTTAGATGGTCTCTAAATTCAGGTGGAATATACTCACAATTACATCTTAGCTCTTGTGAGCTTGTTTTAAGTTTCTTCAGTTTCGTCTAAACTTGCATATGAGTAATTGATGGTCTGTTCCACAGTCAGCATTGTTTTGTCTGATGATATAGAGTTCTCCATCATCTCTCCCCACAGATGTAGTCAGTTTGATTCCTGTGTATTCCATCTGGAGAGGTTCCTGTGCTTAGTCACTGCTTATGTTGTTGATAAAAGGTATTTGCAATGAAGAAAATATTGGCTTTGCAAAATTCTATCATGAGATCTCTAACATCATTTCTATCAGTAAGGCCATATTTTCCAATTACTGATTCTTTCTCTTTGTTTTCAGCTTTCCCATTCCAATCGTGAGTAATTATCAAATGCATTTTGATTGCATGTTGTATCAATTTCAGACTGAGGAAGTTGGTAAATTCTTCAATTTCCTCATCACTGACTTTAGTGTTTGGTGGGTAAATTTGAATAACATCAGTATTAACCGGTCTAAGTAAGCATATGGATATTTTCCTATCACAAAGAGCGTTATACTTTTAGAGCTTTAAATGCTCTTTTGACAATGGATGTGATATCATTCCTCTTTAATTTGTTGTTCCCAGCATAGTAAACCATATGATTGTCTGATTTAAAATGGTCACTACCTGTTCATTTCAGCTCACTAATGCCTAGAATATCAGTCATTACACATTCCATTGTATTTTGGACGACTTCCAATTTTCCAAGATTCATACTTTCCAATTATCCCACATTCCAATTATTAATAGATGTTTGCAGCTGTTTTTTTTTCTCATTTTGAATTGTGCCCCATCAGCAAATGAAGGACCCAAAAGTTTTGCTCCATTCACATCATTAAGGTCATCTTTACTTTGAGGAAGCTTGTAAATAAGAACTCTGATTGATAAACCTGTCACAAAATTTAGTCAGGCCTCAAGGAGATGGGGATCAGAAAGTCATCCCGTATTCAAGGTATCTTGAGTAAGTCAATGCGAAGGTTACTTGGATCTTTACTCCAGATAGGTTGTACTCAACCTTTTGTTTGGGACTAAGGTGACTGTCTATTCTTTTTTCCTGCCTAATATCCCTCAGGGACCTACATACACAAGAGCAAAAGGCACGTAGCGCAGGTCCCTGAGGACAGCTCTCATTGGCCCTCTTGAGGCATATATCCCTCCCTGAGCCAATCTGGGGAGCCAGGGGGAACTATTGATCTGATTAGCCGGGCCTGGTTCATGTGCCAAGCTCAGATCTAGGACAAGGGTTCAACAACACCAGAAAATTCCCAGTGAGAGTGAGTATTTGGACACAACCATGTGTCCTGGTGTGGTGCCATAGGCTAATGCATTGGACTGCAAAGTTGGTTTGAACCACAAGGTCGTGGGTTCAAGTTCACCAGCTGCTCCTTGGAAACCCTATACAGGGTCACTATGGGTCAGAACTCACTTGATAGCACTTAACAACAACAACAACAGTGATTAAAGTCAGTTCTATCCCTAGATAGAATTAGGAAAGCCATCAAATTCTTTCTTAAATTGAGCTGGATTTCTCTCAGTTGAAATCAAAAGGGTCTCAACTAATAAAATGGAGCAAGCTCAAATACTAGAATTATTGGCATAATGTGAAAGAAATTAAATACATTTCTACTTATCATACTATGCACTTGGGTACTCTTCAAGTCCATGTCTTTATTTAAGGACAACTGTTTATAGTCCCAACTGTGCTCTTTTATACCCAGAGACTAAGTTTTCATACATCCTGAGCAACACTTGGTTCTGTTGGCACACACGCGCCATTCCACTTTCCCTCTCCCTCCAACATGCATCACATTGACTCCCATTTGACAGCAAGTGCTCTTCTCAACATTCTGTCTGACAAGCACTGTTGTAACAATACAGATTCTCAGCTGCAACAAGAGGTACATTCTCCACCTTGAGCAAAATGTGTTTCCCACCTGTGAGGGAAGCACTGCCAGCCAGTGTGTGGAAGCATTTGGGTTCAGAATCACTTCTCCAGGAGCTCTGACATCCATGATGCTGGTACTTCATGCCCCTCTTCTTTCGTAAGTACATCTTCATATTCCTGTCCGGCTATCAGCTGGCTCATTTTCTCTTTATTTTCAAAATCAATTCTTGGAGAAAGAGAATTTGATCCATCTAATTGCTAATTCTGGTGTGGTGCTGTGGACTGCAAAGTAGGCTTGAACCACAAGGTTGGTTGTTCAAGCTCACCAGCCACTCCTTGGAAACCCTATACAGGGTCGTTATGAGTCAGAACCAACTCGATGTCACTTAACAACAATTGCTAATTCTAATTCTCAGAGTTAGTTGAGATGGTCCTCATTAGACAATACTACCCAGTCCATGGATGGTATCCTAGGCAAGACATCCATCCCTGACCAATGAGTGATATGTGGCCAAGGAGGGTGGGGTCACATGACAGCAAACTCTGTATGAGGAAGAGCCTGGAGGCACTGGGCATATGTCTGTGACAGTATTGCTTAGCCAGAAATTACTGTGTCTGACTTGTTTTCTTGTTTTATATTCAATAATATCAAATCTTGATAAAGGGAATGCGAATGATAATAATTATCAAGAATTTATTTCCCCATCAATGTCTCTCTTCTTCCTTCATCACACTTATTGAAAGTTGTCCGTTTTTACTGTTATTAGTTCCTATTGACCCCCACTCAGAGTGACCTTATTTGAGTGCCTTGCAGTCTAGGGGATCATCTTCCAGCACTATATCAGATGATATTCTATTGTGGTCCATAGGGTTTTCAATGGTTAATTTTTAGAAGAAGATCTCTAGACCTTTCCTCCTTGTCTATCTTAGTCTGGAAATTCCCGTGAAACCTGTCCACCATGGCTGGCCCTGCTGATATTTGAAATACTGGTAGCATAACTTCCAGCATCGCAGCAATATGCAAGTCACCACAGTGTAACATACTGACACACAGGTGAGGGCATGGTAAGCACTCATTGAATATTGGATGTTTTTACTAGTTAGATGGGATTTTCCCAAGGAGTCATCAGACCTTTATCCTGGTGACCTGGTGGGGCCACCTATACTTCTAAGCCTTTCCAGGTGAGCATAACAGAAATACCAGAGCGGGGTACCATGAAATTCTCCCCCAACTTGATTCTTCCATTCTCTCTACATCCCACAAAAAAGAAAGCCACAGCTGTGCACATCTGGAAAGTACAAATCTGAACTTGGGCCACTCATCAAGTGTTGAACATTAGAAGAAAGACTGGAATAAATAACCCATCACTCTTGCATTTGGGATTTTCTTTTAGGGTATTTGCTATTTGATGTCACTGGACATCATGCTGGGAATGGAGAATGAAAAGGACCCACCACCTCTGCCCACTCACCCTGCTCTGACAAGTCCCCAAATCCAGGTTTGAACAGACCTAATTTAGCTTCAAGGTCATATTTTGGCTCTCTTGGACTTGTTTTCATTTTCTTCAGCTTCAGTTTGAATTTGCATATCAGCAATTGATGGTCTGTTCTACAATCTGCCCCTGGCCTTATTTTGACTTTATGATATGGAGCTTTTCCATCATATGGACAGATTTGATACATTCAACACTAAAGACTAAAGACCAAAAGAGTTGTGGGATGACATCAAGAACATTATACAGGAAGAAAGCAAAAAGTCATTAAGAAGACAAGAAAGAAGGAAAAGACCAAAATGGATGTCAGAAGAGACACTGAAATTTGCTCTCCAGTGTAAAGATGCTAAAACAAATGGAAGAAATGACGAGGTACAGGAGCTGAACAGAAAATTTCAAAGGTCAGCTCAAGAAGATAAAGTCAAATATTACAACAAAATGTGCAAGGATCTGGAATCAGAAACCCAAAAATGTAGAACACTCTCAGCATTTCTCAAGCTGGGAGAAATGAAGAAAAAATTCAAGCCTTGACTTTCTTTATTGAAGGATTCTCTGGTCAACTTATTGAACGATGCAGAAAGCATCAGAAGAAGATGGAAGGAATACACAGAGTCACCGTACGTACCTAAACGAAATGGTTGATGTTCAACCATTTCAAGAGGTACCATATGATCAAGAGCCAATGATACTGAAGGAGGAAGTCCAAGGTGCATTAAAAGAATTGGCAAAGAACAAGGCACCAGGAATTGATGGAATAAAAATAGAAAGTGAGGCGGCACAGGAGGCACTCACTCATCTATGCCAAGAAATTTGGAAGACAATTATCTGGCCGACTGATTGGAAGAGATCCATATTTGTGCCCATTCCAAAGAGAGGTGACCCAAATGGAATGCAGAAATCATTTGACAATCTCTTTGATATCCCAAGTGAGTAAAGTTTTGCTAAAGGTAATACAGAAACGGCTGCAAACATACATTGACAGAGAACTTCCAGATGTTCAAGCTGGATTCAGATGAGGCCGTGGAATGAGGGATATCATTGCTGATGTCTGATGGATCTTGACTGAAAGCAGACAATGTCAGAAAGATGTTTACCTGTGCTTTATTGACTAAGCAAAGGCTATCGATTGTATGGATCATGACAAGCTTATGAGCAACATTGCGATGTACAAGTATTCCTGAACTCTTACTTGTGCTTATGAGGAATCTATATATGGACCAAGAGGCAGTTGTTCGAACAGAACATAGGAACACTGAATGGTTTAAAGTTAAGAAAGGTGTGTGACAGGGTTGTATTCTTTCACCATACTTATTCAATTTGTATGCCGAGCAAATAATCTGAAAAGCTGGGTTCTATGAAGAAAAACGTGGCATCAAGATTGAAGGAAGACTCATTAACAACCTGCAATATGCAGATGATACAACCTTGCTTGCTAAAAGTGAAGAGGATTTGGAATATTTACTGATGAAGATCAAAGAGCACAGCCTTTGGTATGAATTGCATCTCAATGTAAAGAAAACAAAAATCCTCACCACTAGACAATAAACATTCTTATCAATGGAGAAAAGAACCAAGTTGTCAAGGACTTCATTCTTCTTGGATCAACAATCAACACTCATGGAAGCAGCAGTCAAGAAATCAAATGATGTATTGCATTAAGCAAATCTGCTACACAAGACTTTTTTTTAAAGTGTTGAAGAGCAAAGATGTCAGCTTTAAGACCCAAAACATGGTATTTTCAATAACCTCACATGCATGCTAAAGCTGGACAGTGAATAAGGAAGACCGTAGAAGAGTTGATGCTTTTGAGTTATGGTGTTGGAGGAGAATATTGAAAGTGCCATAGGTTGCCAAAAGAACCAATAGATCCATTTTGGAAGAAGTGCAGTCAGAGTGCTCTTTGAAGGCCAGGATAGTCAAAGTTCATCTCTCATACTTTGAACATATTGTCAGGAGGGACCAGTCGCTGGAGAAGGATATCATATTTGGTAAAGTGGAGGGTCAGCCCGGTGGGTTGGCAGAGTGGCAGCATCAATGGGCCCAAACTTGACAACAATTGTGAGGTTGGCCCAGGACTGGGCAGTGTTTCGTTCTGTTGTGCATAGGTTTGCTATTAATTGGTACTGACTCGATGGCACCTAACAACAACAATCTAGTTTCAGCCAGGCTATTGTGAAATCACTCAGCTAAGGAGCTGGTAAATCTGCTAATCACAGTATCTAGGAAGGGTTGACCAGGCAGATCCAGGACTCATAGAAAGATGTGTACAGTACTTTTCAGTTTGTAAAGGGCTTTCATACACCTCATCTAATTTAATCCTTGTTAAAATGACGTGGATTGGTAATAATCAACTGTATCTTCCCCACTACCCCCTAAAAATATATATGTTTCAACTTGGTTAGACCTTAATCTCAGAAGTTTAGTAGTTATGAAATGGGCGTAACCATCCCCCATGGTTGATCTGCTATAATTCCCTGATGAATTTGTGATCTGTTGTAAATCCTGAGCCCTATGTGTTAACGGAGGATTTCTGGTAGTGTAGTAGTTATATATTGGGCTGCTAATCTCATGGTCAGCAGTTCGAAACTACCAGCCATCCTGCAGGAGAAAGATGAGGCTTTCTACGCCCATAAAGATTTATAGCCTCAGAAACCCTATACAGGGTCTCTGTGAGTCAGGACCAACCCGACGGCACCTAACTACCACCACTGCATGTGTTAATGAGGCAGGATTTGGTTATACTAATGAGGATTAGATTACGTTTGTTTTATAATAAGGCTGGATTTAGGTGGGATGAAACACCCTCACTCACTCAGGTCAAAGGCTTTCATGTAAAGGGAGTTTCTCTGGGGGTGTGGCCTGTACCATCTTTTATCTTACAAGAAATAAAAGGAGAGAACTATGCAGAGAAAGAGGCCTCCTACCAACAAGAAAGAAGCGCCAAGATCAGAGTTCGTCCTTTGTACCCTGAGTTCCTGTGCTGAGAAACTTCTGGACCAAGGGGAAAATTGATGCCAAGACACATGAAGGTCTCCAAGGGACATCAGGCCCACAGATGTTGAAAGGAGACCAAGACCTTCTCTCTAGAGCCACAGAGAGAGATAAATCATTCCCTTAGCCTCCCAAATGGTGAGAATAAATTTCTGTTGTAGCATTTCTGGTATGATGGCACTCGATACTTAAGAAAGTCGGGCAAAGTTTTTGATAAGAAAACCCTCATGCAGGGTTAACTCTGCAAAGATGCTTTGGACATCTGCTTCAATCCCTTTATTATGCAGGTTAAGAACCCAAAGCCCAGAGAGAGCAAGGTCACCAAACTAGTGCTAGGACCAGACTCTTGGACCTTTGTTCTTGGTCCCACTCTACTTGGTGTCTGACAGAGATGCAGGGGAGCCATGTGCTTGTTAGGAAGACACCTGCTCTGAAAATCTAGCGTGAAGATTTAAACTGCTTCTGCCTTGACCCAGGTCTCCATTACCTGTCAGCTTCAGGGACAGTCTTCGGGAGGGTGGCTGTTCCAGCTTCCAGCTGTCTTAAAGCTGCCCCGCTGAGTCTCACACCAGACGTCTCAGAACTCAGACAAATCCTTGAGGATGAGTCAATCCAGGCTCAGCTGAGCATTCCTTGGCTTGTCCTGCCCTTCCTAGGATGCCCCAAAGCTCTGAACTTGGCTAGGGTTAAGCCTGACAGCCTCATCCCTGGTTTTAATTCATCAAGATTGTTGTGCACAATTTCCCAGCACTGGACTGATCTCAGGCAATGAGAGGTCAGGGCTGTCTCTTCCTAATAAAAGGACTGCAAAGTCCTTGGTGCAGTGCCTGGCAGGCTAAGGGCTGTCCATAAAGAAGGGAGGGAGAGGAGAGGGAAGGGAACACACCATCACGAGGTGGCTCCTAAAGTGAGATGTGTTGATGTGTTGTTGTTAGGTGCCAGCTGGTCAATTCTGACCCAGAGTATCCCCAGGTGACAGAATAGAACCTTTAGCCCAGGATCTTTACAGCGGTAGATCACCGGATCTCTCCCACGGAGGCACTGAGCAGGCTCAAACTGCCAGTCTTACAGTTAGCAGCCTAGTGCTTAGCCATTGTGTTACCTGGGCTCTTACTAACTTCCCCCAGAGAGGGCGCTGTCCTGAACTGCCCTCTGAGGAATCCACGGTGAGATACTGGGGGTGCTTTTCTCTCTCTTGGGGTCCTACTGGGTAGAAGGTGCTGACTGAAAGTGCCTTTTGGGTGTCATTATCATACAAGCACATTTTCTCAGAAACACATCTGTTCAGCCATATTAAAAACAGCATCTTTACTGACGTATTTAGCGTCCATCAAGTTCATATTCAAATTAAAATGCAGAATCGGGGAGGGAAGAGGGGCTGGAGAGGCATTGAAAGTGTATGAAGATCTGGGTACCAGATGTCTGTCTCATGAAAATAAAATAAAACACTGAAACCAAAAATTCATCTCTGTGGGCAGGAAAGGAAATCTGGGGGCTCCACTCTCACTTTGCTTCTCAGGGTCTGCCTTAAGGGCACACTGGGAGGCTACCTTGGGTCTAGCGACAGTGTCCAGACGGTAAGAGAGGCCCAGTTCACAGTGCAGGCTACCAGGCTGCTGTGATTGAACAATTAGCATGCACACACAACAGACTCTCCAAAATCTCAAAGAACCCTCGGATATCCGGCTCACTAATCAGAGTCCTGGTGTGGCGCTGCGGGTTAATGTGCTGGACTGCAAGGTTGGTTTGAACTGCAAGGCTGGCAGTTCAAACTCACCAGACTTTCCTCCTTGGAAACCCTATACAGGGTCGCTATGAGTCAGAACCGACTTGATGGCACTTCACAACAGCAACAATGAGGCAGCAGAGCCAGAGGTGGTCACATCTAAATGCCAAGGGCCCTACCATGGGGTGGGGCGAAGATCAGCCACCTGGGCGCTCTCTACCTAGTTGGATATCAAGCTGATTGGTCCCAACCCCATCCCCTCCAACTCGCTCTCCTGTGGACCTCAAGTCCTATTCTCCATTCCTGGTCCAAGCCCAAGGAGCACTGTCCTCTCCCAAAAGAAACTTATACACGGCCAACCGCCAGAGTCCCTCTCCCTGAAGACAAGCAGCTGGGCATTGCTCCTGCAGTTGTCTGATAGAAAGGACATGCACTCATGGTGGAAGGGAGAGGAACGCAGACATCTATGGCAGGCCCCATTCACTGGACCTCAGATATGACTGCAGGATGCCTTCTTTCTAATTCTTGCTCTCTTTCTCTCTCTTTTTTTACCCCCCACATTTTTTTTTTTTTTTTGGTCCAGTCATTTCTGACTCATGGTGCCCCATGTGTGTCAGAGTAGAACTGTGCTCCATAGTGTTGTTTTTTTAAGTGTTTTATTGTGAATTATGTGATAGTTTACATGGGAGAACATTAGTTTTACATTCATCCTTTTGTATACCATTTCATTGCCATGATTACAATCCCCTCCCTGCATCATCAAATAACCAAAGGGTATACCCCGCAAGCCTGCCCCTGGGTCATCAGCACACAGCCCCTCTCCCTCTCTGGGTCTAGAGTCCCCAGCTGCTCCATCTTTCCATGTCATCGCCTCCATCTCTGGCATCACTGTTTCTCTGGGTGGGGTCCTGCACTCCAATTTTGATGGTCCCAGAGCCCTCCATGCCTGGGCTGCAAAGTCAACCACTCCCCTCCTTTGTTACAAAATGTCTACCTTTACGTTTCCAACCCTCACAGTCAGTCTTGATAACAATTATTCACTATTATACCACAAGAGTCCTATTCCCATTTCCTTTCATCAGCCCCGCCCAAACAGATTGGATACTACTCAGTGGAGATTCTACCTTCCTCTGCATCCTCTGGATCTAGGCTCCCTCTTGAAAGCTTGTAAGCCAGTCACTTCTTGCCTTTGTAGCTCCTCCTCCCCCCACCCCCATTTTGGGTAGCCAATGTCCAAGTTGCCCATCCCTGTCTACATAGTGTACTGAGGGGGTGGGAATGATCCTCGCTGTGAAGATTTGTTCCCTCTTTTGAACTGCTGCATCCATAGGTGTAGATCAAGTTCATCAAATTTTATCAGATTATTCTTTTTTTCTTCTTTCTTCTTTCTTCTTCTAGTTGAGTTCTGATCATCCAGTCACTAAAGCCAGGTCAAGTGGGTATTATCTGCAAGTGTGGGTGTTCTTGTGCAAATCCCCTCACTTCTTATCAGCTGGATGCTTCACTCTCCACTCTAGTCCTCTGTAGCTATGTCACTGACTCTGGGCCCAGGAGGTCTCAGGTCTTGCCACACTGCTATCCTACCAGGATTCTACCCAGGTTCACAGGAGTCTATTGAACATGGTAGGACTTAGCTCATTGCTGTTTTTCCCACACACTCTTAAACTAAACTCCCTCTTGAAACCTTATAAGCCAGTCACTTTGTGCCTTTATTGTCCCCTCATTTTAGGTAGCCAAAGTCTAAGTCGCCCGTCCCTATCTACCCTGTATACAGAGGAGATAGCATTGATACTTGATATGAAGACTCCTTCCCTCTCTGTTGGTATTTTGAGCTACTACCTCCATGAGCATAGGTCAAGTTCATCAATTTGTAGCAATTACCCTCATTTCCTTTATCCAAAAAAAAATTTTTTTTTTAAATCTTCCTCTAGTCGAGTTTTGATTATCAAGTCATCGGAGCCAGGTCAAATGGGTACTATCTGCAAGTTTGGGATCTGCAAGTTTGGGTGTTCTTGTGCATTTCCCCTCACTTTGTATCAACTGGATGCTTCACTCTCAGCTCTAGCCCACCATGGCTATGTCCTTGTCCTTGGGCTCAGGAGTCCCCAGTTCTTACCACACTTTAGAACAACCAGCCCTTCCTCTTCTCTCTCTCATCTCCAGGTCAACGGGAGTCTATGGAACGTGGTTGAACATAGCCCATTTTTTGCTTCATTGCTGCCTTTTGCCCCTCTTCTACTCACCAGTAGACCAATGTGGTCGTCAGCAAGATTACATGCCTGCTCATGTGTTTCCTTTGAGTTTCAGTCTTAGAGGGAATTTTGTCCTGAAGGAATTTGATTACTTGCCTTGGTGAACAGCTTGTTTATTCTTGTAATAGCCAATCATACTGCCATTTTTGTTTGGGGTTTTTCCTGATGATCTTTCTTTGAAGATGTATCTTCTGTCACTCTAGCTGTTCCAGGCTAGCTGTTCCATGCTGGTCTGCTTGTCCTTTCTAGTGGGAATGTCCCACCTCATAAGGTTCTGGATGGGACTCAGGATTCCACCTAAGGTCCTATACTCTGTAAAGGCTCTGCAAGAGGCCTATTTCACTGGGCAAGTTCTAGAACCCCTTTTAGGTATTCCAATCAGTTATAGGCTGAACACTGGCTTACAAGCTTTCTGTAATCATGTTTCCCAACATTTCTTTCTATCCCACTCAAGTGTCTATTTCACAATTGTAGGCAAGGGAAACCAATATTCATAAGACAGTCACGCATCTTAGTATTATTTCCCCTCTTCAGACTATGCCTCGATCCCTGTATCACGCAGCCTTGTCGTTCCAAGGTTGAGCATGCATCACTGTTTACCTCTGTCCCATTTAGCCCATGCAAACCTGTTTCAGTGCTCCTCTATCTGCCTTATTCTTCCACCCCTCCCCCTTTTTGTGTATTGCTCTCCCTAACACCCGAACTATGTTCTTGCTCTCTCTTGACCCTCTAATTTACCATTCCCTCTCCAGAGCTTAATCCTTAATCTATGCCGTGTGATATTATGGAAGTGTCCAGAATCTGGGGCATGTGGGAGGAAAGTCATGGGGGCAGAACACTTGAACAAGGTACCTGGTCACTCTGTATGAGCTGCCTCCCACCAGCATCCCCCGAGAACCACTAAGGCCCAATGACCTTTGTGCCTCAGATCAGAGGCACATCTGGAAGCCCAGGCTCTGGCCAGTGGACTTCGGTGGGTAGTTGTGAGTAGCACTATGAATACCATAATCAGGTCCTGAGATACAGCACCACAGGAAGAGCTGGTTCGTGCAGGAGATCCATGGGGAAGAACGTCTGTAAGTGATAACCACATAAGGAAAAGGCCAATTGCTGTTTCTGTCAGTTGCTCCTGGGACAGGTCTTCCAAGCACCCTCCCGGCCCAGGCCTGCCCTGTGTGTAACTTCGGCACTCCACCCATTGCTGTCTGCTAGACAATTCTAGCAGCCCCATGGAAAGAATAATGTTTCTGGGGTTCCATATCTTTCCAAAGCAAGTGGTCTTTGAGATAATTGGTATCTTTGTAGCTGGTGCTCCTGTCTTTATGCCAAAGATGAGTTCTTCCAAAAGTTTGTATGTGGCTTATATATCGGAGACAATGAATGCTTGTCTGCCTTACTAGAGAGTAAGAGATGCTTTGTGTAGACAGCTGACCAAGTTAACCCACAACACCACACCAGAACTCCAACATCACAACTAGACGACCATTAATTAAGGGGTGTGGCCAGGAATGTCCCTGCTAGGGCTGGCTGGGGGATGTGGCTCCCAAACTTACCTTTAAATATACTGTTTCTAACTCTGGATGTTCAGCTGCCAGAGGTGCATGAGGTACCCAAGATAAATTGGCATCTGAATACTTACACCTAGGCGTAAAATGGAATTAAGCTCTGCTTGGCTGGAGGCGTTCTCAGGCAAAAGCCTTCAGATTTCATGTCATGCACCACAATCCAATACATTTCTGTATATGTCTGGCAAGAGTTTTATAAGACATTACCAACCTTTACTAAAAGTGATGACCTCGGATATATTTTTATTCTATCTATGCTGTTATGGTCTATCGATTCTATACTATTTTATTCTCTGTCTCTATTTCTAGTCACAATATTCTTCATAAATTTTGCAGCAACAGAAAAGTTGGTGATTTGAACCCACCTAGATGCTCCACGGGAGAAAGATCTGGTGATCTACTCCTGTCAAGATTACAGCCTATTGGGTAGTTCTCCTCTGTCACTGGGGGTCACTCTGAGTACAAACTAAATGGATGGCATCCAAGATCCATGAAAAGGATCAATGTGAAAAACTCTAAATTAGAGAAAGGAAGAAGAAAGGAAACAGGAAGAATTACAATCAAATTTTATT
The DNA here is from genome assembly GCF_000296735.1 of Chrysochloris asiatica. Lineage (NCBI taxonomy): Eukaryota > Metazoa > Chordata > Mammalia > Afrosoricida > Chrysochloridae > Chrysochloris > Chrysochloris asiatica. Next base: position 38,110,584 of record NW_006408528.1, read on the forward strand.
TTAAACGTACTCAAGGGACCCTCTAGTTAGATAACTAAGGTAAATTCTTCTATAAATCAAATCAATCAACTCTTAATTTGCATTTATAAAGCTCCAGTATTCTGCTTTGGGGATTGCTTATAGCAAAGGATGGTTAGTCCTCAAAATCTGGCCCACTGTCTGGTTTTGTTCAGTCCTTGAGCTAAGAATGGTTTTAAATGAGAAAAAAAAAAAGAAAGAAAGATCAAAGAAGAATAGTTTCATGAAAATATGTGAAAATGATATAAAATTTAAATTTTGGTGTCTGTGTTTGCTGGGCCCCAGCCACACTCTTTCATTTACATTTTGTGTGGCGCTGAGTAGTTATGACAGGGACCATATAGCCTGCTAAACTTCAGTTACTTACTATCTGTCCTTTACAAACCTCTGGCTTAAAGCATGGTATTTTCTACGCTGAAGATGAGGTGGCTCCAAAGATGTGGTTTTGCTGGTGTGGGGAGTTTGAAGGGCTGTCTGAATACAGATGTAATGCTTTTCTGTGGCTGGCAGGAGCATGCCTTGATGGGTGGGGAACTCTACCTTGACCAAACACTTGGGTGGGTGAGCAGTCACTTGACCCCTGTCCAGAGCCGTGACTGCCATCAGACATGGGATGGCCTGGCCCAAGGGCTCAGAAGTTGTAACCGTGGAAAAATTCATCAACATTAAAATCTGTCTTCTCCATTTGACCTTCCCTTTCTTGTCTTCATAGCCACATTTTCTCTAGTCTTTTTCCAATGTTGTTTAGATTTGTATTCTAGGTCATTACCAGAAGACAAACGTGTTGCCATCGAGTCAATTCTGACTCATAGTGACCCACAGGAGTAGAACTGCCCCACAGGGTTTCCAAGGCTGGAAATACCAGAGCTTGGGCATTATTTTCCAACAAAGTGTATGGCAAACTCAATTTTTGAAGTATTAACGAATACCTTCTCCCTCCTGTCAGCCCTCTCTCCCAACCCCTACCCTACTCTACCTTGTGTCTCTGCGAGTGAAGATTGGGAGCCAGAGCCCTTCCTAGTTTTGCTTTCAGGGAAAAAGTGGCTTTGAGGACTCTCAGCAAATTAAAATTTCAGAGGAACATCATGCTAGGAAGGACGGAAGGCTTCTAACCTCTGTTTTTTCTAGGCTGACCTGTCCTCTGGGCAGAAGGGTATGGGGAATCAGAGCGGGATGGTGTGTGCAGAGAACTCAACAGGCCTGAGGTAAGGAGACTCAGCATTTAAAGGCATGGGCCATGTGAAGGGGCTGCGTTCAAGGCCCCCTGAGACCTCAGCCCTCCCTGAAGCGGACACCATGTAGAACCACTGGCTTCTCTTTGATGGGAATGTCCATCAAAGCAGCCAGCTCGTCACTGGGAGACTTCCTATGGATACCTCCATCCCTGGCTCTGTCCCCATCTGACTTTTCTGAAGTGAAGGCACTGCCCCTGCCTCTTTAGGGATCTGAAGGACTCCAAGAACAAGAGAGACGTGCCAGAGCCGACCTGGAATTTCCTGTTGGACGATTCCTGAGACATAATGTGGGTATGTCAAGGTGACGGACATACATATCCTAGATTCCATAGATTCCAGATTGTGGGTGGGCAGCTCAGGATGAGTGTACATGTGTACATGTATGTGGGCTTGTCCCTGCATATGCACCAGGGTGTGTGTGTGTGTGTGATATGATCTGGTGGAAAGCCTGCAGGACTTGGGGCTAGGCTGGAACAAACCCCACTTTCTACACAAGTGTTGGGACTGCTGTGCAGGGAAGAGGCTGTGTCTGGTGTCTGACGCTGGCCTTCGCTCTTGCTCTGTGGGCAAGCCCACTATGACTTCAGGAGCGAGACCTTGCTCTTTCTGCCCCATTCGTAATGTCGGTTGTTCCTATAGAAGCCCCACAATGGAAGGAATGGGACAATGGAGAGGTGAATTTCCTTGTATCTCCACACATATGGCAACTTTTCCCAATGTGAGTGGTGGAGAGAGGGGTCTTGCTCCAGGCCCTGTCCTTCTAAAGGGAAGGACAGTGAACTGACCTCCTCTCTCCTCAGCCAGAGTTTAAAAGCCTGACCTGCATTTCTGAGAAGTCAGTCCAAGCGGCTTGAGTTCAGTTACAGGAGACTGCCTGATCTCATTTATTTTCTCCTGTACACTTGAAGCTAGGACAGCTTTAACTTGAAATGGAAATTTATGCAAATACTATGTAAATTAGGTCATTCCCAGATTAACTGGGGGAAAAAATCTGGTTGCCTTAGCAGGCACCATCTGTTCCCTCCTCATTCTTTCCACGTCTGAACCCCACCCCCTTCCCCAATCAACTTTGAAACTTGTCTTCCTGTGGCTGAGAAAAGAGATCTTTCAAGGGGAGGAAACAAATTACTATGCGCTTTCCAGGTGGGCCGTCCTGTCCCATGTTCACTCTGGGCAGAGGTTCAGGTGGCAGAAGGCTTCCCTTAGGGGGGTGAGAAAACACTTCCTCAGAGCAGGGAGCTGCGGTGCCAAGAAGCCAGGGGTGGGGTGAGCTGCCACACCCACCCCTTGTCTTATCCACTGCTTTCTACTTCTCCCCAGCCTCTGCTTCCTTGAGAATTCTTCCTTTCCCCCTGATGCCTCCTAATGGTTTCCCCCAGAAGCCTCCTTCCCACCCCTTTGTGGTAGCGGGAGTAGAAAGGTTTTGGGGTTCAAGTGGGAAGGTCCATGGGTTACCCCATCCCTTGCCCCACGGCTGCAGTACTTTTGGATGATGACAATTTCAGTCAAGTTCTGGTATTTCTGTAGCTGGAAGAAGTTTCCACTCTACAACATTTTCGTCTTCCCTGCTTCATAAGACCTTGAATGTGAGGGAAACAGGGGGCTTCTGGCTCCTTTGTTCAGGGGCACTTTCTCTGCAGCAGATTCATTAGTTCCTCTGCTTTCCACCTGCTGATGGTCCTGCCCCACCCCACGGAAACTGTCTATAACAAGGCCTCTTAGCCTTGAAGCTACCTAAGTGTCCTCCCTACCCCAACCTCGGATCCTCAGAAGTCAAAAACACTGACAGTCGCTTAGAGATAAGAGACTGAGTGACATGGCACATCACTTAAAAGTGATGTGAAAGCCCACATTGTCTGAGAAACATGGCTTTAGCACTGGTTGAGGGGAGGCTTTCCCATGATACTCCTGGTGTGGCACTGTAGGATAAGTTCAGGACCTCAAGGCTGGTTTGAACTCATCAATCACTTCTTGGAAACCCTATAGTGGATTGCTATGAGATGTAACCGACTCTAAGGCACTGGACAACAATAAACAATTCCACGAGAGGCTAATTATTGCTCCCAGTAACTTGCTCCTCACCTCTTCAAAAGATCCCCACCCCACTCACATTGGTGGTGGTTATGTGCCGTGGAGTTGTTTCCAACTCATAGTGACCCTGTACAGGGTTTCCGAGGCTATAAATCTTTACAGAAGCAGAGAGCCTCATCTTTCTCCCGCGGAACAGCTGGGAGTTTCAAACTGCTGACCTTGAGACTCACAGCCCGGACTCATAACCACTACGCTACTAGAGCTCCTTCCATTCACATTAGGTTTGGCTTTGTGATTTGATTAAGGATCTCTTGTAGCGCTGTTGCAGTCCCGGTGTGGCGCTGTGGGTTAATACACTGGACAGGAAAGTCAATTTGAACCGCCAGCTCACCAGCCGCTCCTCAGACACCCTATACAAGGTCGCTATGGGTTGGAACAGACTCGAGGACACTGAACAACAATTCGACGACACTTAACAACAGCGTAGTGGGTTATGTGTTGGGCTCCATGGGAGAAAGATGAGGCTTTCTGCTCCCATAAAGATTTACAGCCATGGAAACCCTATACAGGGTCTCTATGAGTCGGAACCGACTCCAAGGCACACAGCCACCACCATATGACTTGATTAAAATCCCAGGTGATGCTACAGGATAAACAGTGGGCTGTTAACTGTAAGGTTGGCACTTCAAAATTATTGGCTACTCCTTGGAGAAAGATGAGGCTTTTGCTCCAGTAAAGATTTACAGCCTGGGAAACCCTATGAAGGGTTGCTATGTGTCAGAATCAACTCGAGGGCAGTGGGGATGTGACTTGACTGGGCCAGTGAACATACTGCACTTAAGCACCATCTAGTGGTTTTGCTTTTGCTGAGAATGGAGTTAAGTGCCGTCGGGTCGGGTCAGTTCCAACTCATGATGACCCTGTATAGCATTTCCAAGGAGCAACTGATGGGTTTGAACCACCGACCTTGTGGTTAGCAGTCCAGTGCTTATCCTACAGTGCCACACCAGGCATGTTCTCAATAGAGGCTGCTCCTTCATCCCAGACGCATGGAGCAAAGTCACAACTAATTTTTGATACCTAGATAACAGGACCTAAATACTTGGGTTTTTTTTTTGCTAAGTTCAACTGAGATTTTGAGTTTGGCTGTTACTGTAGCAAAACTTAGTAAAAGCTGACTAATAAACCTTCTATAGCTCTGGGAGTGTAGGGGTTACGAATCAGGCTGAGAACCTCAAGGTCAGCAGTTGAAACTACCAGCTGTTCCGCAGGAGAAAGATGAGGCTTTCTGCTCCTATAAAGATTTACAGCCTTGGAAACGCTGTACAGGGTCTCTATGAGTCAGAACCGACTCCAAGGCACATAATAACAACAACCACCATCTTCATTAACATCTCCCAAAGTCCTGGTGTGGTGCTTTAGGATAAGCACTGGACTGTTAACCACAAGGTCAGTGGTTCAAGCCCAATCAGTTGGTCCTTGGAAACCCTATAGCTATGAGTTGGAACCGACATGAACACCACTTAACAACAACAAAGTCACGCTAAAGTTAAAATAATAATAATAATTTAATCATATGATTTTATTTTCAAATTAGGTCAAATAAGATTAGAAGTTGTTAAGTGCCATCAAGTCGGTTTTGACTCACAGTGGTTCTGACTCATAGCGACCCTGTATACAGGGTTTCCGAGGAATGACTGGTGAGTTTGAACCATCAACCTTGTTGTTCAACCCAACCTTGTACTTTATCCCACAATGCCACACCAGGAAATATTCCTCCTTATAGTAATGTAAGGAGCTTGGTGTGACTAAATCTGAGTAAGCAAGTACGGAGGCAGGAAATGACGTCTGAGAACTAAGTTGGGTTAAGAGGAGACCGCGGGCAGAAAACAGGGACGTGCATTTGCTGCATGGAAGGTGTAGTTTCAGTACAGAAGCACAAGGTGGCGCCATGATACTCTTCGCAGTCACCATTGACCACACCTACTCGCTGATGGTAGAGAAGTAGAAGGCACTTTCTCTGGCCCCACAAAATGTCTCTGCCAGAAGATCAAAGTCCATCCAGCAGACTTTATGCAAATAGTAAACCACCTGAGATCTCTCAGTCTAGAAGATTGCAACGTGGGGTCTGTGATGCTATGTGTAGACTCTGGGGCCCTGGCTTGCAAAACTTTTCAAGGGAGATTTCTAAAGCTTTCACTCCAAGGGCAACTTTGACCCAAAAAGGTATAGAACCTCTGACTTTAACCAGTTCTCCAGACAAAGCCACAAGTGACAAGATCTTACCCGGCACCCTGGAGTGCTCGGTCTGTAAGTCCCAGAGAGTGTCCGACTGCTGGACCCCACTAAGGACCCAGAGCCAACTCAGATGTGTACTGAACACACATAACCTCGCACATCGATGCACTGTCGTTTCTCAAAGGTGTCTGGATGCTCCCGTCGTAAATAAAATAGTTTCATTTCATTTACTTTCATATAGTTGCTGAATTTATAGTTGTTTTTTATCATTACATACTGCCTCTCATCCACTGGATACTTGATATCATGTAATAGATTGGGATGGGACCTGTGAAATATTTTGAGTTTTAATAAAAAGTCTTTATATTCAAGGTTGGAACCTTTAGTATACCCAAGGGCCTATGATGAGAAAGGGGAGACCTTGGTATGCAGGGTAGGCTCGTGGACAGGAAGTGGGCATGGTGGCAGGCCAACCATGAAGGCAGAAGTGAGACCTGAGACTGGGAGGCTGCCCAAGTGGAACTGCAAACGGAGAGAGACCAAATCAAGCAATTCTGATGAGGAAACATGCAAAAATTGAACTTAGCATCATTTAAAAAGAAAGTCCCTGATACCCGATTTGGTATTGGTATATTTAAATATCAGTTTAAATATTATGTTCCCCAGTGTCTCTGTTCTCCAGTGGCTGCTCTATAAACCTGACTTCCCTTCCTCTCTCTGAGAGTGGGCCTCCCAGAACCCAAGCATCGACCTGAGGTCGTTAGGCCTGCAGGTCACAGCTCCCTGGGGTCCTTTAAAAACCAAACCACGCACCAAAAGGAGAGGCTGCAGGATTTATGTTCCTTTAAAAGCTTCCTCTCAGCTTCTCTTCAGTTCACTGCCTAAGATCTGGGCTCAGAGGCCAGAGCTATTGAGTATGTATCAAGTGTCTCCTGGCAGAGACGTGGGAGACTGAGAACAGGAAAATCAGGCCTGAGCAGGTGTCTGTGTAACCAGCCTGGGTGCTGGCCAGAATTGACAGGATTCACTGTTTAATCATGCCCTGCCCGCCTCCGGCCCTCACAGAAGGCGTGTGTGGACCTGGCCTCTGCCAGGAGTTTGCACTTCTTTGCCACTCTCCACAGTCTTCCACCGAGGGCCCTGACCAAACTGTGGCTCCATTGTCCACAGGGGCCTAGGCTGATCAGTTCACCCCAGCCCCACCCTGGCAAACACAGGGCAACAAAACCCTGCTTTGTGCCCTGACAGGGGGTTATTATTAGTTGTGAGATGGTCCCTGGCAGATCCGAGCGTGTGGTGAGCAGACAGCCCCGCGCTGGTCATGGTGTTTCCAGCACCCCCAGTTGAACACAACACTCTGGGCCCTCAAGACTGCCTGGGATGTGTGGCCTCTACTTCCCTGCGGATCCCTATGGCCTCAGGCTCACTGGCATCTTTTGTGAGTTGCCCTGACCAGTAATTTAGTGGCAGCTACAAACCAGCTCAGCTCAGCTGCAAACCTAAAGGGCAGCGGCTCGAATTGACTAGCCGCTCCTCAGGAGAAAGATGTGGCAGTTGGCGTCTGTAAAAATTATACCCAAACCAAATCCTTTTCCATTGAGCTGATTCCAACTCATAGCAATCCTGTAGGACAAGGTAGAACTGCCCCATAGGGTTTCCAAGGCTCTAAGTTTTGAGGAAGCAGATGAACACATCTTTCTCCAGTGGAGCAGCCGGTGGATTCCAACCATCCACCTTTTGGTTAGCAGCTGAGCGCTTAACCCAGTCCCCAGGGGCTAGCCGCTAGGGCTATAGCAGAAAGTGTGCAGGATTATAGGGAAGACACCCCTACACAGTGGTCCTTACACAGTGGCCTCTCCCTTATACGGGGAAGGACAGCATATTTGGACCGCCCATTCCTGCCAAGGGCCAACAGCTCCTTTGTGGATAGGACTTCAGCCTAGAAGAATATATAAATGGATATCTCTATGACCTTATGGTAATGAGGAGTTTCTTAAACAAAATACCCAAAAGTGCAAACCATAAAAAATTCTTAATTTTAATTATATACATTTAAGGACCTCAGATCATCAAAAAACCAAACCCACTGCCATTGAACTAATTCCAACTCATAGCAACCCTGTACAGGGTTTCTGAGACTATAGGGTTTCTGAGACTATAAATCTTTATGGGAGAATGCAGGTGGTGAGTTTGAACTGCCAGCCTGCAGGCCTTGTGATTAGCAATCCACTGCCTGACCCAGTTCATCACAGGCACTTATAAAAAAAGAACTGAAAAAAGAAACCACAAACTGGGAAAAAGATATCTGCAACACCTAAGTGACAAATGGCTAGAATCTGATTATAAGAAGGAGCAGAGGGAGATGGGGAACAAACACTTCAAAAGAAAAATGAGCAAAAACCACGAATAGACATTTTACAGAGGAGGGAATGATACCAACACATGAAGAAGCTAACTTTATCAGTAGGGAGCTCTGTAGGATAAGCACAAGGCTGGCGGTTCAAGCTCTGGGAGAGAAAGATGAGGCTTTCTGCTCCCATAAAAATTTATAGCCTCAGAAACCCTATGCATGGTCGCTATGAGTCGGAACTGACTGGATGACACCCAACCACCACCACCACCACATCAGTATACAGGAAAACGCAAACAAAGATCACAATGAGATATACTTTCTCAGTCCAGATACCCGAGACCCTCCCTGGGCCCGAAATTCTCTTTGCAGATGGTTTTCAGTGACCCTTGACTTTTCCCCAGGAGCCTGGACTTCAGTGTTCAGTGGAGCTCTCGGTTTTGTCCTTCCGCTAAATGTCTTCTCTGGTTCTGACCAGTTCTTGCAGCCTCTGCTTACCACTGTTCCCCAAGTGGAGTCTGCAGCATGGGGTGAGGGTCCTCTTGTCCCAGTACTGCTTATAGTGCTAGGAAGCTGACCTGAAGAAACAGACCACCTGTGCATGTGTATATGTGTGTGTGTGTTGTTGTTGAGTATCGTCAAGTTAGTTCCGACTTATAGCAACCCTGTAGAGGGCTTCCAAGGAGCGACTGGTGGGTTTGAACAACCAACCTTGTGTTTAGCAGTCCAGTGCTTATCCTGCCACACCAGGACTCCTTGTATATATGTGTGTGGTGTATGTGTGTGCACACATATACTCCTTGTATATGTGTGTGTATGTGTGTGTGCATGTATATCAAAAGGTCTCACCAGAGGTCAATATGTGAGGCAGAACAATGGCACTCACTCCTCCCTAGCTCTAGTGGGAAGAGCACTGGATCGGTGCCAGAGGTGGGGGGAGGGGGTGTTGTTTTCCAGTTCTCCCCGTCTAAGTGACTGTTGGCAAGTCACTCAACCTCTCAGGGACTCAATGCCTTTGTAAATTGGGCCTAAGAACACCTTTCCTCCCAAAATTACTGAAAATAATGTCCCGAGTATGCTTTGTAATCCATAAAGGGACATGTACACCCATCATTCTTGTAGTGATTGACACACAGGAAGTCCGACTGGAAGATAACACTGTGGAACTTGGTTAGATTTAGGGCAGTTGGGGGTTAAAAACCAGAACAGGGCACAAGTATACAAAGTGTCCACTCTATTCCAGAAACATTAATCCATAAAAAAACAAAGATTAATTAGTCCCTGAAAGGTTTCCATGGTGACTGTCCACCCCACCCTCAACAGGTGAGAAGCTGGGGAGCTAAAGGGAGGCTGGGCCCTGCTGGGGCAGAAGGAGCTTCAACAGAGACAGATGTCTGGGATTGGGTTGCTGGGGGGCCCTTCCAACAAGCCAAGGACTCCTGCCGTCTTATTTTAAATAGAGTGCTGCTGCACACACCACTCCAGTTGGGGTAATAGCAGCAGCAGAAGGCTTCTCCCCAAGATAAGTGTGGAGCCCAGCAGATGTGCCAACCACCCTCCACAGCGACAGATGTGACATAAAAACCAACAAGGTCCCTGCCCCGACAGACTCAACTGACTTCTCACACCCACTCTAGTTGCTGGGAAAAGGGAACTTTCCATGATTGAGCTACCTCCAGCTTGCCATATGCTACTTCATTTACCCCGCCCCCTCCCAGCTCTGTGGAGGGAGGATTAGCCACACGGATACTCAAGAAAGCCAAGCCTAGCGAGTTTGAGGCGTTTCTGGAAGCCTCAGTGCTAGCAGACTGCAGAGCTCAAATTGGAGCCTGGATTTGCTGGCCCCCAAACCTCAGACTGTGATGGGACTCTTATTAACTGCCAATAAATAGGAGAGTCCTGGTGTGCTGCTGTGGGCTAATGTACTCGACTGCAAGTCAGTTTGAACCACAAGGTCAGTGGTTCAAACTCACCAGTCTCTCCTTGGAAACCCTATACAGGGTCGCTATGGGTTGGAACTGACTCGACAGCACTTAACAACAACAAATATGAGAGGGCTTCAAAACAGTTCATAGTCAAATGGAATGAAAAAGATAATGGAATTGTTCTAAAATCTTTTTAAAGCCCCCTCATGCCACCTATAGAGTTCCTTAAGAGATGCAAACATTTCATTTACGCATTTGGTTAGTAACTGAAAGCTTAGCAAAGTACCTCAGAAGAAAGGCCTGGCAAAGTGCTTTCAAAAGCTCACAGCCTTGAAAACCCTGCGCAGTTCTAATGTTGCAACACATGGGGTGGCCGTGAGTCAGAATAGACTCAATGGCAACTGTTTTTGTTTGTTTGTTTGTTTGTTTTTTAATACCTACTAAAGGTAATACAGAAATGGCTGCAAGTATACATTGACAGAGAACTTCCAGAGGTTCAAGCCAGATTTAGACAAGGCCATGGAATGAGGGATATCATTGCTGATGTCTCATGGATCTTGGCTGAAATGAGACAATATCAGAAAGATGTTTACCTGTGCTTTATTGACTACACAAAGGCTTTCGATTGTGTGGATCATGACAAGCTAGGGACAGTATTGTGACGTATGAGTCTTCTGTAACACTTAGTTGTGCTCATAAGGAATCTGTACATGGACCAAGAGGCAGTTGTTCAAACAGAACATGGGAACACTGAATGGTTTAAAATTAAGAAAGGTGTGTGACAGGGTTGTATTATTTCACCATACTTATTCAACATGTATGCCGAGCAAATAATAAGAGAAGCTGGGTTCTGTGAAGAAAAACGTGGCATAAGGATTGGAGGAAGACTCATTAACAACCTGCGATATGCAGATGATACAACCTTGCTTGCTGAAAGTGAAGAGGACTTAAAACATTTATGGATGAAGACCAAAGAGCACAGCCTTTGGTATGGATTACATCTCAATGTAAAGAAAACAAAAATCCTCACCACTGGACCAATAAAAAACATTCTTATCAATGGAGAAAAGATTGACGTTGTCAAGGACTTCGTTCTTCTTGAATCAACTATCAACACTCATGGAAGCAGCCGTCAAGAAATCAAACGACGGATTGCATTAGGCAAATCTGCTGCACAAGACATTTTTAAAGCATTGAAGAGCAAAGATGTCAGCTTGAGGAGTAAGGTGCACCTGACCCAAGCCATGGTATTTTCAATAACCTCATATGCATGCGAAAGCTGGACAGTAAATGAAGAAGCCCATAGAAGAATTCATGCCTTTGAGTTATGGTGTTGGAGGAGAATATTGAAAGTGCCATGGGCTGCCAAAAGAACCAATAGATCCGTGTTGGAAGAAGTGCAGCCAGAGTGCTCCTTGGAGGCCATGATGGCCAAACTTAGTCTCTCATACTTCGGACATATCAGGAGGGACCAGTCGCTGGAGAAGGATATCATGTTTGGTAAAGTGGAGGGTCAGAGAAAAAGAGGAAGACCCCCAATGAGATGGATTGGCCAAGTGGCAGTATTAATGGACTCAAGCATGGCAACAATAGTGAGGTTGGCCCAGGATCGGGCAGTGTTTCATTCTGCTGTGCATAAGGTCGCTATGAGTCGGTACTGACTCGATGGCACCTAACAACAACAACTAAGTCCAAGGAGCCCTGGCAGCATAGTGGGTTATGAATTGGACTGCTAACCCACCTGCTGCTCCTTGGGAATTTTATATAGGTTCGCTGTGAGTCACAACTGACTCAACGGTACATAGCAACAACAAATGCCTACCCTGACCCTCCATAAAGGAGACTCAGGCATGACCCCAGCCAGTGTACTGCATGGACAGCCACCATTTGTCAGAGTTTAGTGGGACCTCCAGTCTCAGAGGGACTTGGAAGAAAGGTCTGGCAACCTGCTTCTGAAACTCAGCCTGTGGAACCCGCAGGATCACAATGACCCCCTCCATAGCCCATCACCGTGATGTTGCAGGCCTGGGCAGCATTTCACTCCGTTGGGCAGGTCCTCATGAGATGGAGTCTTACTAGATGGCAGCTAACAAGTACCCGTCACATCTTAACACTGTTATGAAGATGAAATGCACAGGAGGTAAAGCCCTGGACTCAAGATGGGTTGGAGGCAACCCTAAAACACCTGCAGGCGGTATTTTATACTGTGTGTGACGCCCAGTTCAGTAGGAAGTCTGATGTGATCCAGCAGTGGCTCAGGATGGGAGGGACAGCTGTCAGGGATGGAAAGACCTGTGAGTCATCCTCTCTGAGCTCCTCTGTGGCTGAAAGTCCTCCTGGACCCTGGGGTGGGGGTGACTTGATTTGTGCTCACAAAACAAAGCTAGCTAAGGGGTCAGCCAGAACTTAACCTCCAGCCAGTGAGCCTTGGACTCACATCACATTTAAGCTGAGCCTTGAAGTGGTGGGCTCTGCAGAGTGAGGGGCCAGGCCTGAGGGGTTAAAGCCTATGCCCCCTTCCTCTGCTCCTGCCAAGCCCACTGGCTGGGGTGAGCAGCTGTTCCTACTTTCCCTGCAGCCTCGGTTCTGGGAGCCAGGCCAGCATTGACAGCCTTTCCCCTCTTTTTCCTTTTTTGTAAAAGACAGAAGAGCTCAAGTTTGCCACGAGCCAGCAGCTTGCCTGTGTGTGCATCAGCCACTGTTTGGGTAGACTGGAGGGTGAGGCCTCTTAGGAACCCACTTTTCCCTGGGTGTGGCCATGGTGGGTCTTCCTCTTGTTGGGCAGAGGTGTAACCCACACTCCATTCCTCAGTAGTCCTGTCTTCCTCATGAGAATAGGGTTCTCTCTCCTTAGTTTCAACCCCCAATGCCCTTTGCCCCTTAAACTCCTGCAAGCAGTTGGTTGTCAGTCTGACACCTCCAGGGGATGAGGGCCGAGGGGCTTCAGGTGGTGTGTCTCAGAGAGCTTCCTATCAGCAGGATGCCCTAAACCCCCTTAAAGTTATGCAGTCTGACAATGGCTTAGAAACTTTACCTCAGGCATTCTGAGATAGGTCTGAAGCAAGGGGGTGGGAGGCTGTCTCTTGTTCCCAGGCTCCTTCCCCTGCTGTTGGTGGTAGTTGTGTGCCATGGAGTCGGTTCTGACTCAAAGTGACCCTGTATAGGGTTTCCGAGGCTGTAAATCTTTACAGGAGCAGAAGGCCTCATCTTTCTTCCGCAGAACGGCTGGTAGTTTTAAACTGCTGACCTTGAGGTTAACAGCCTGACTTGTAGCTACTATTTGAAATTCAGACTTCTGGGATGAGTGGACTTCCTTTCCAGAATGATGTGCAGCACGTTTGCTCCATCCTCTGGAAGACACCTCAGAGTGTCATGTGCAGACTGAGGATCGATCCACACAGCACACTCGGAACATTTGTTTACAAGTCTTTTGTTTTCTTAAGTGCTTTTCTGTGACTGTTTCTCCAGAGGCTTTTATCTAAATAAGCTCCTCTTGTTGTCAAATCAGAATGGTGATTGATTCACTGTAGCCTCAGAAATTAGGAAGCATGAAATTATACAGGTTCTGCTACCAGAGGACACAGAGCAGGGGGTCGGCATGTTGCTGTGGGGGGCACGGCCTGAAGGGGAGGAACAGCAGCTAATCACAACTAGCAAGCATTCTGCTGAGGGGCCTACTGTGAAGCTGCAGCTTTGAGGCATGTCTGTCAGCAAGTCACCCCAAGCTGGGGCTGCGCTGCTTAGCACCTTCTCAGCAGGCAGCGACTCACTCACAGCTCCCTGAGCCCCACCTTCCCTCATTAGTAAGCTGGAGCACTAACCCCGCCTCCCCAGACCCCACATGAGAATTGAGTCGTCTGAGAGGAATACCAGGGTGGCTGGCACTGGGTGTCCCATGTCTTCAAGTACTTATTTGCTCGCCAGGTTTCTGGAAGCCACCACTGCACTGTGTCATCCGAAACTTTTTAACTTTGGGTCATCTGTGATTCTGAGTTAAATGTTAATTCAGTCTCAAAAAAAAAAAAATCATTATTTTCCACATTCTAAAGTTGCAAAAGGACAGTGAGATTTCACAGAATTATTTGACAGACTATTTTAAATTCTATGGAGATTCTGAAAGGAAGCTTGGTAGTATCGTGGGTTAGGCATTGGACTGTTAACTGCAAGGTCAGGAGTCTGACTCCATCAGGCACTCTGCAGGAAAAAGACAAGGTTTCTGCTCCCACAAAATCTGGGATGCCTGAGATTTATAGCCTCAAAAACTCTACACAGGGTTGCTATTAGTCGGAACCAAGTGGACAGCACATATGGATATTCTAGATCATGCGTACCTTTTAGGGCAGAAAGACACTGAGATCCAGGTTAGGAGGCTAGGTCAGACACACCCAGCCCCTACTGGCACGGTACTGGAGCCCAGAGAGTTAAAGACACCTGAGATCTGATTCAGGCTCCCGTGTGTGATTTTGGGCAAGTTATCGAACCAACCTCTCTGCACTTTTGTTTCCTCCTCTCCTCTACTCTCAAAGGGAAAGAGCATAGAGCTTGCTTCATTGTGTTGCTGTGAAGATTAGATAGGGCCATGGGTGTAACCACCTGTCATACTGCCTGACGCATGTTGTTGTTGTTAACTGCCGTCCAGTTGGTCCCCAACTCATGTTGACCTCAGACATAAACACTGGCTAGTGCTTTTCCATCTCCATGATTGGTTGCTGATCAAACCATCATGATTCACAGGGTTTTCACTGACTGGTTATCAGAAGTAGGTGGGCAGGCCTTTTTTCCTAGTCTCCCTTAATCGGGAAGCTCTGCTGAAACCTGTTGGCGTAACAGCGACAAGTCTATAATGACAATTGGGTGGTGGCTGTGCCAGAGGTACACTGGCCTGGAATCAATCTAGGTCTCCCAAACAGAAAGTGAAAAGTCTACCAATGTCCTCTGCCTGGCACATCGCAAGTGCTTAACAAATGACCGTTTTTCTCTCTCTTCTAAAACCTGGGATGCCTGAGAAGGCATCTAGCATTGTTGTTGTTGTTGTTAAATGCCGTCGAGTCGGTTCCGACCCATAGCAACCCTGTACAGGGTTTCCAAGGGTGTAAATACTTACGGGAGTAGAAAGCCTCATCTTTCTCCCACGGAGCGGCTGGTAGTTTCGAACCGCTGACCTTAAGGTTCGCAGCCCTATTCATAACCACTATGCTACCAGAGCTCCTTGTCTAGCATTAGGACTCACTAATAAATGTCTACTTATTAGTGGTGCTTCCTGAAGACAACATGGTTGGGAGGGTATTGGGAGGGAATTAGGATCCTGGAGGATGTCAGATGGCCCTTAGGATGTCAACAGGGCTATGCTACCTCCTAATCGGCTCTGGGGGAGGATCCTTCCCTGTCTCTTTTACTTCCTAGAGGCTGGTTCTCAGGCAACTCTTTGAGCATGCCAATCTTCAATACCACCAGCAGCAACAGAAGGGCCTTGTCAAAAAGGTTTTCTTTGCTACCCACACATGGTGGCTCCACAGGATAAGCACTGAACTGCGAACCACAAGGTCAGCTGTTCGAGTCCACCAGCTGCTTTGTGGGAAAAAGAAAGATGAGGCTTTTTACTCCTGCAAAGATGTACAAGCCTCAAGTCAGAATCGGCTTGATGGCACTTAACAACAACATGAAGCACAAGCTTCTTTGGGGGCTGCAGTTTGAGACCCTTTACTCTCTGGAATCCAAAAGAAAGTGGAGACAAAAAAAGACCTGCCCAAAATATTTCATTGCAGCTTTATTTCAAATAGTATAAGTGACTGCCAATGTGAAAATGGCAGACAAATTGTGGCCTGTTTATATGACGGAGAATTACACAGCTTTAAAATGTTTCTAAAGCATGTGACAGTGTGAACCTCACAGCCTTTGTATTGAAGGAAAGAAGCCCCACACATTAAAGTATATACTGTATGATTCTATTTACATGCAGTTCAAGAATCAACAAAAAAAAAATGGGAGAGGATAGAAGTCAGAATGCTGGTTACCTTGGGTAGAATGGCTGCGCCAGGATGAGAAAGGACACAGGGACTTTCTGGGGAGGTGGGAATGGGTGGTGGCTGAAGAGTCGTGTACATAGACAAAATTCACAGACAGTCAAGGACTGTGTGTGTTTCTATGCATGTAAAGTTTCAAATGGAATATATTAATTTAAGAAATTGAAAGAGAAGTTGGAGAAGTGTGAAGAGGCTGAGTGGGCACTGTTCCACCAGAGCCTCTCAGTCATCATATAGCCCTGTGACCTGTGTCTCCATTGGGGTTCTGTGAGCCACAAACTGAGGCCTGCCCCTAGTGACCCTTTTATCACAGCAGGCCACTTAATACTTGATTTATGACAAACAATGAAGTCTGCTCCCATAAAGACTTACAGCTTTGGAAACCCTATATAGGGTTAGTATGAGTCGGAACCAACTCGAGGACACTTAATAATAATAACATCAGTTGGTATTGGTATATGTGATGGAGTCCTGCCTCTGAAAGTGGAGTAAGAGTCACTTTACAGTGTAGAAACCTGACAAACACTATCTCTGCTAGGTGATCAATGTTGACATCAAAGTTATCATGTTGACAGTAACCTAGCTATCATGTGATGAAAGTGGCATTCTACCTTTGTGGATTTGTTCCCCCAAACCCATAACCTCAGTCCAATCTTGAGAAAAACAACACACAATTCACAGTTGAAGGACATTGTGCAAAATGCCTGACTTACTCCTAAAGACTATCAAAAACAAGGAAACTAAAAAAAACACATCCTAGCCATGAGGAGCCAGTGGAGGCATGGCAACTAAATATAATGAGGATCTTGGACAGCAACAACTTATCTGTCAACTTCTTGTACTGTGGTGACTTGTGTTTCTGTGTTGCTGGAGGCTACGCTACCAGACATTCAAATACCAGAAGGGTGACTCACTGTGGACAGTGGAACTGCCAAACGAAGACCAACTAGGTGATTTACTTAAAAACAAACTGACCAGTGAAAATCTAATCAATAGCAGCAGAGCACTGTTGGATATAGTGTCTGAAGATAAGCTCCACAGCTTGGAAGGCACTCAAAATACAACTGGGGAAGACCTGCCTCCTCAAAGTAGAGGCAAGTTAATGACATGGATGGAGCGACAAAGCTTTTGGGACCTTCATTTGCCGATATGACAGGACTCAAAATGAGAAGAAACAGCTGCAAGCACCCATTAATTATCAGAATGTGGAATGTACAAAGTATGAATCTAGGAAAATCGGAAGTCATCAAAAATGAGATTGATATCCTAGGCATTAGTGAGCTAAAATGGACTGGTATGAGCCATTTTGAATAAAACAATCATATGGTCTATTAATTGGGAATGACAAATTGAAGAGGCATGACATTGCATTCATTGTCGAGATGAACATTTCAATATCTATTCTGAAAGGCAACACTGTCAGTGATAGGATAATATCCATATGCCTATAAAGAAGACCAGTTCATATGATTATTATTCAAATTTATGAACCAACAACTAATGTCCAAAATGAAGAAATTGAAGATTTTTACCAATTTCTGTAGTCTGAAATTGATTAAACATACAATCAAGATACCTTGATAATTACTGGCAATTGGAAGGTAAAAATTGGAAACAAAGGATCAGTAGCTGAGAAATTTGGTTTCAGTGATAGAATTGATGCTGCAGATTGCATGATAGAATTTTTTTTAACACCAATGGCTTATTCATTGCAAATAATTTTTCTGAACTATATAAATGGTGACTATATACATGGTATATACAGGAATCAAATCAACTACATCTGTGCAAAGAGACAATGGAAAAGGAAAATACCATCAGTCAGAACAAGGTCAGGAGCCAAATGCAAAACAGACTTATCACTTGTTCATATGAAAGTTCAGACTGACAATTAAGAAAATTAAAACAATTTCACAAGAGGCAAAGTATGTCTTGAGCATGTTCAAACTGAGTTTAGCGACTATCTCAAGTATAAATTTGACTCATTGACCACTAGTGACCAAAGACTAAAGGAGTTGTGGGATGACATCAAGGACATCATACATGAAGAAAGCAAACAGTTATTAAAAAGACAAGAAAGAAAGGGGGAAAAAGGCCAAAGTGGATGTCAGAAGAAACTCTGAAACTTATTCTTGAACATAGAGTTGCTAACGTGAATGGTAGAAACGATGAAGTAAAAGAACTGAATAGAATATTTCAAAGGGCAATTAGAGAGGACAAAATAAAGGATTATAAAGAAATGTGTAAAGGCCTGGAGTTAAAAAACCAATTTGAAAGAACTGAAGGGAAAATTTAAGCCTCAAGTTGCAATAGTAAAGGATTCTAGGGGCAAAGTACTCTGTGTATTCTACCCATCTTCTTCTTCTTTTTTTTAAATTTAAGGTTTTCATTGTGGATTGAGTGAAAGTTTACAGGACACATCATCAGTTTCACATTCAACCATTCATATAACTTGTTTCATTACATTGATTATAATCCCCTCCATATACCATCAGTTAAAAGTATTTCTCTTTATTCACTTTAGCTTTTAAAAAAAAACAC
>NW_006408528.1:38132264-38134269 GCF_000296735.1 Chrysochloris asiatica
TTGGGTATTCTGTGTTGTTGTTGGTGGAGCTCTTTACTACACATCCACCCGATCTGCCATCTTGTTTGTTCTTTCCACCAATCTTCTTTTGGTGCTTTCTGTATCATTCAATGTTTTGACCATAGAGTCCTTCAATACTGCAAGTTAAGGTTTGAATATTTTCTTCAGTTTCCTCAGCTTGAGAAATGTTGAGAATGTTCTTCCCTTTTGGTTTTCTAACTTCAGGTATTTGCACATTTCATTATAATATTTGAGTTTATCTTCTCGAGGTAACCATTGAAATGGTTGATGTTCAATAATTTCAAGAGGTAGTATATGATCAAGGCCAATTATCCTGAAGGAAGAAGTCCAACGTATATTGAAGGCATCAGCAAAGAACAAGGCAACGGGGATAGCTAGAATACAAATAGAAATTTTCAACTAACTGATGTGGCACTGAAGGCACTCACTCATCTATGCCAAGAAACTTGAAAGACAACTACCTGGCCAACTGAATGGAAGAGATCCGTATTTGTATCCATTCCCAAGAGTGATGACCCAACAGAGTGCAGAAATCATCAGACATTATTATTAATATCCCAGGCAAGTAAAGTTTTACTAAAGGTAATACAGAAACAACTGCAAGCATACATTGACAGAGAACTTCCAGAGGTTTAAGCTGGATTCAGAAGAGGACATGGAAGAAGAGATATCGTTGCTGATGTCAGATAGGTCTTGGCTGAAAGCAGAGAATACCAGTGCTTTATTGACTGTGTTGTTTGTTGTTGTTGTTGTTGTTTTTTAATGAATGTTTTATTGCGTATCATGTGATAGTTTACATGGGGAAACATCAGTTTTACATTCATTCTACCATACATCGTTTCATTGCCATGGTTACCATCCCATCCATGCATCATCCCCCCACCAAAGGGTACACCCTGCACGCACTCCCCCCACACACAGTCCTCAGCACTCAGCCCCCTTCTCTCTCTGAATCTCAAGTCCCCAGTCACTCCATCTCTTCAAATCATCCTCTCTGTCTCCATCTCAGGCCTCACTGCTTCTCTGGGTGGGGTCCCGCTCTCCGCTTCTCTCCATTGATGGTCCCAGAGCCCTTCGCTCCTAGATTGAAAGGTTAGTCTCTCCCCTCTTTGCTATAAAATATTCACCTTTACATTTCCAGACCTCATAATCAGTCCTGGTAGCAATTATTCACCATTGCATCATATGAGTCCCATCTGGATTTCTTTTCATCAGCCCTTCCCAGACAGGTTGGGTACTATTCACTGGAAACTCTACTATCCTCCCCGCCCTGTGGGTCTAGGTTCCCTCTTGAAAGCTTGTAAGCCAGTCACTTCTTACCTTTTTATCCCTCCCCCCATTTTGGGTAGCCAATGTTCAAGTTGCCCATCCCTATCCAATCTTTGTGTGGAGGGGGTGGGAGTAGTTCATGGAGCCGGGATTTGTTTCTTGTTTTGAGCTACTGCATTTATAGGTGTAGATCAGGTTCATCAAGTTGTATCAGATGACACTTTTTTTTTCTTCTTCTTCTTTTTTCCTCTTCTTTCTTCCTCGGGTTGAGTTCTATTCATCCAGTCATTGAAGTCAGGTCAAGTGGGCATCATTTGCAAGTGTGGGTGTTCTTGCATCTGTCCACCCTCTTCTTACCAGCTGGTCACTTCGCTCTCCACTCCAGTCCTTCGTGGCTGTGTTTACTGACTGTGTTTTATTGACTATGCAAAAGCTTTTGATTGTGTGGATCATGACAAGCTATGGACAACCATGTGAAGTATGAGTAATCTGGAACACTTAATTGTGCTCATGAGAAGCCTGTACATAGACCTGGTTTGAACAGAATATCGAATGGTTTAAAATTAAGAAAGGTGTTCTTCAGGGTGTTTTCTTTCACCATAAACTACATCCATATAAATGGAGAAAAGATTGAAGTTGTTAAAGACTTCATTTTGCTTGGTTCAACCATCAACACTCATGGAAACAGTAGTCAAGAAATCAAACAACGTATTGC
>NW_006408528.1:38135604-38152823 GCF_000296735.1 Chrysochloris asiatica
AAAAACAGGAAGACCCACAACGAGATGGATTAGCACAGTGGCAGCAGCGATGCGCTTAGGCATAGCAATGATTGTGAGGTTGGCCTAGGACTGGCAGTGTTTCATTCTGATGTGTATAGGATTGCTATGAGTCAGTACCAACTCAACAGCACCTAACAACAACAACCAGGGTAAAATATTGAACAACGCAGGAAAACCTCAAAATAAGATAGAAGAAATACACTAAGTCACTATATCAAAAAGAACTGGTTAATATTCAGTTATTTCAGGGGATAGCATATGATCAAGATCAGATGGTGTTGAAAGAAGTCCAAGCCATACGAAAAGCAAGTCTCCAGGAATTGACAGAATACCAACTGAAATGTTTCAACAAATTTTTGCAATGCTAGAAGTGCTCATACACCTATGCCAAGAAATTTTGAAGACAGTTTCCTGGCCAACCAACTGGAAGAGATCCATATTTGTGCCCATTCCAAAGAAAGATTATCAGTAAAATGCAAAATGATCTGACAGTATCATTACTATCATTACTAAAATTTTGCTGAAGATAATTCGGAAATGCTTGCAGCAGTACAAGTACATCAACAGGGAAATTCTCGAACATTAAACTGGATTCAGAAGAGGATAGGAAACAAGGGATATTATGGGTGATGTCAGATGAGTCTTGGCTGAAAGCATGGAATGCCAGAAAGATATTACCTGTGTTTTATTGACAATGAAAAGGCATTTGGTTGTGTGAATTGTAACAAAGTATGGATGACATTGTAAAGACTAGGAATTCCAGAACACTTAATTGTGTTCATGGAAAAACTGTATATAGACCAAAAGGCAGTCAGTTGAACAGAACAAGGGAGTACTTAGTGATTTCAAGCAGGGAAGTAGTGCATCAGAGTTGTTCCTTTCATTACACATATTCAATCTGTATGCTGAGCAAATAATCAGAGAAACTAGACTATATGTAGAAGAATGTGTTCTCAGGGTTGGAGGAAGATTCATTAACAACCCATGATATGCAGATGACACAATCTTCTTCGCTGAAAGAGAAGACTTGAAGTACTTACTGATGAAGATCAGAGGCTACATCTTCAATATGGATTATACCTCAATATAAAACAAAAATCCTCACAACTGGACCAATAAATAAGCGCATGATAAATGGAGAAAAGATTGAAGTTGTTAAGGATTTCATTTTACTTGGATTGACAATCAACACTCATGGAAGCAGCAGCCAAATCAAATTATGTATTGTATTAGGCAAATCTGCTGAAAAGAAACTCTTTTTTCAGCCTTGGAAACCCTGTGTAGGGTCACTATGAGTCGGTACCAACTCCACTGTACTTAACAACAACAACAAAGTATTAAAAAGTAAAGATAATATTTTGAGAACTAAAGTTAGCCTAACTTTGATATTGTTATTCTTGTTAAGTGCTGTGGAGTCAGTTCCAAGGAAAGGCTGGTGGGTTTGAACCAGCCCTTAAAGAAGGACATGATGCTTGGTAGACTAGAGGGTCATCAAAAAAGAGGAAGACCCTGAACAAGATGTATTGACACCGTGACTGCAACAATGGGCTTAAGTAGAGCTACAGTTATGTTGTGAGGACATTGGGTCACTATGAGTTGAAACTGACTAGATGACACCTGACAACAACAACAACATCCTGAATAGAATCTTGAAGCAGAAAAAAATATATTTGTAGAACACTAAGGAAATCTGACTATAGTATGTACTTTAGTTAACAATATCAATATTGGTTCATTAAATGTACTATCCTAATCTAAGATGTCAGAGATCTGGTGTGGTGTGGCTGCTTAATGTGCTGGACTGCAAAGTCAGTTTGAACTGCAATGTTGGAGTTCAAGCTCATCAGCCACTCCTCAGAAACCCTATACAGGATCTCTATGGGTCCGAACCAACTCAATGGCACTTAACAACAACAATGTAAGATGGTAACAATAGGGAGAGTATCATGGAGTATATAGGAACATGTAGTACTAGATTCTTAATTTTCCTGCAAGTCTAAAAGAGTTCTAAATAATAAAGACCAATAAAAAAAAATAGACAAAATACAAGTATATGCTTTGAAATGAAGTCCTGAAATAGAGCTATAGGATAACCACTGGACTATTAACCACAAAGTCAGCGGTTCAAACCCACCAGTCACTCCTCACAAACCCTATACAGGGTCACTATGAGTCAGAATCAACTTGATGGCACTTAGCAGCAACAATAACGCAATGGTGCTTTTAAACTGTAGCAAAGATGTTTATAAAATTATGAAAGTCCATAGGATGAACATTAAGAGGCTACTGAGGCTAAGTTTTGACAGATGGGCAGGAATTCATCAGAAGAGCTTAAACAGTAGAAGAGCTGAAAATAGCATTGTATACCAAAACAGTACAAGGGCATTTCTGAGGAAGAAGTCCCGTCAGTTTCATATTTACACAAAATGGTGCCTGTTTGTTTTGGGCAAGAAGGAGTGTGTGAGCCCAGGCCAATTGCCAAGATGAGGTGACATTTCTTTCAAGTGCTGCCTCAGTACAAAGTGGGCAGATAGAGATGCAGGGCTAGGGGAGCTGGGGGACTGGAGCCAAGTTCTCTAGGCTGGTAGTGCACAGCGTCTTGAAATTAAACAAATGGGGAAGCAAATCTCCAGCACCTTTGGCTCATCCAGAAGCCACTTTGGTTCCCTTGATGAGAACATGCCCTGAATTTCACCAGGCCTGCTCCCCACACCCAGTTGGCAGGATGTTCCACAAATGCTGCCAACAGAAGACTCCCATGTGCAAGGCATTTGATGAGACCCTGGGGCCAGCGATAGCTGACTTTGGTTCCCAGAATCAGGATGAGTCTGACACATCCCAGCCTCAACACACACTGTACTACCTTGAGCCTGGGCTCTGCCTTTTGAGAACATCAGAGCTACAGGTATCTCACTCCCGCAAAAACATAGAGACAACCTCTTCCAGCTTCCTCATCTGGCAGGCGAAGAAATGGAGGTCCCAGAAGGGTGATTAACTCTTTAATAGATGAGATCTTTACTATCCCAGTCCAATGCTCCATTATCTCTTCTTACCTTACACTCGACTACTAGGCTGATGGTTCTAACCCAGAGGTACCTCAGGAGACAGACCTAGTGATCTGCTTCCAAAAAAGGTACCTGCCTTAAAAAACCTATTGAATGCAGTTGTCCTCTGCCCATGTGGGATTGCCACATGGAACCGACGAGATGTCAACTAACAATATGACAACAGCTTCACCTCAGACTGGATTAGGGGTTCTCCTTCTGAGACCCGCTATTAGACTCCCAGCCTGTCACGCTGTAATCACCCATGAACTTGTTTCCGCCTGGCTGTATCTTTCTCAGCTGGTACACTGTAGGAGCTCAGTGAATGCTTGTTGAACCAGTGAGTCAGTGGACAATTGCTGTAAGACTGGGCACCAATGGTCAGCACTGTTATTGGTCATTGCTTCTTAAACACAAACTGTGTGGGGGCTTAGCTGGACACAGCTTAAGAAAAAACTAAAAAACTTTGTCTTAATGTAAAAAGCAATGGTTGGCCGAGATGCTTAAAAGCTAGAAACCATTCTTCCTTTTCCAAATCTTTAAATCATTGAGTAGAAGGACAGAGATTATGCCACGTTGGTGCCTCTGACTACTAACCTAATGGCTGACAGTTCAAGTCCACACAGAAGTGCCTTGGAAGAAAGTCCTGGTGATCTTCTGGAAAAGCAGAAACCCTATGGAGCATAGTTTCACTCTGATACACATGGGGTCACCATGAGCCAAAGGCCACTGAGAACACCTGGTAACTGGCATGCTGTTCTGTGGCTGCCCTTGCTCTCCTGCTCCACCTGCAGCAACACAGTCCTGTCCCCCTAGACATTTCTACCCCAGTTTGAGAAGTGGGTCTTGGGGAGCTGGGTTGAGCAGGTACCTCATCTTTCTTTACCTTTCTCTGTGTTTCTTTTGCTGTCTGTGGGTCACTCTCTCTCTCGCCTCCTCCTTCTCTCTCTCTCTCTCTCTCTCTCTCTTAGGTCTCTGTCAGGCCTGTCCACTTTGCCCTGATTCTGTAACAGCCTGCTATGTGAAGAATGGTGAAGGAGAAAGTCAGAAGCTTGGAGGAGGGTAGGATGTGGGAGGGCAGAACTCCTACCCTGTGCCCAGTCTCCTGTGAAACATTTGTCTTGTGCATTTGTGCAGTCACTGAAAGAGCACCACATGCTTTCCTGTTCCATTAGGAACTAGCTTTCCAGAGGAGGGGGAGAGGGCTGGGAGGGGGAAGAAGGGGTGATTCTCACCCCTCCATGTTGCTAAGATTCAGGTCCCTTTTTCACTCCTAAGCTCTCTTTTCTTAGCCCTAAGCTCTTCAGCACTGCTAGGGTTCTACAGGAAACAGGAACTATGGTTTAGCAGACAAGCCCTTAAGAGTAGGGAGTAGGCCTGCTTTAGCAGAGACACACTAGAAGGAAGTTTTGCATTATGAATAAACACCAGATTCCACTGGCGACCCCCAATAGTAAGTGGTTGGAAAACCCAGCCTCCCTCCTTGTCACCATGTATTTTCTTCGAATCTTTTAAAGGACATTAAAACGCAAGAGCTGGTCAAGCTCCTTTCCAGAGCCTCTTCTTGTTGTTGTTGTTGTTAAGTGTCATCGAGTCAATTCTGACCCATAGCGACCTTATATAGGGTTTCCAAGGAGCAGCTGGTGAGCTTGAACCACCAACTTGCAATTCAAACGACTTTGCAGTCTGACGCATTAGCCCACAGTGCCACACCAGGACCTCTTAGTCAAGTGAAAAGACAAGAATTGACACTGGTGTGAAGTTTCATCCAACAAAAGGTTTGCCCTAGCATGCTCACCCAACGGGTAGGCGTATGAAGGTTTTATTTGGAAAGAAGGAAGGCTCAACTCTGAGCAGCTCTGGGCCTATGGAAAGCGTAGTGTTCACATTCAAGCACAAAGGTAAACAGGGCATAGCAGCAGGTTAAAGGGATTGTTTATCTTCTCACCGATGATAGGCATGCGCTTTGGCCCAGGGCCCAAACTTCTTATCCTTGAAAAACACATTTTACAGATTGCTGGCAAAAACAACCAACCAAGATTAAGCTGCCAGACCTAACTATTTTAAATCTTCCTCCTACTCCTCTTGAAAAAATATGAGATAAAGATTTGCAAGGATGCGTTTTCTCTCATCAGTCCTGAAAGACAATGAGAGGAAGTAAAGGAAAACCTGCAGCTCTGCTCTTAACTGGTCTGCTGCCCTCCAGAAAGCAAAGCCAAAACTTCAGGCCAGTTTAATGATAAGCAAGTGCTTGCATTTAATGAGAATTCTTGTGTTCCTAATAGAATTCCTTCAAAAATGGCAGCTTCCTGAGGACAGCTAAAGATTTATTTACAGATCATTAACTTACTTGTCAGAGAGGCTGAAGGGCCAAGAAATTTTTAACTGACATTTTGAGAGTGCCACCCTCAAAGGATGACCAAGCAAAAATAAAGACAAAGCATTTTGAAATGATCACGTGGATTAATGGGGACAAAACTTGTTTCACAAGCACCATTTTAGAAAAACAACTCGAGAGTGGCCTAAAGCCACATGTACGCTTTACCTGCTCTACACTGACTAAGAGGGAATATTTCAGCAATACTTAGTTTTTACCATAAAAAAAATTCTAGAAACTAACACATATATTGAGCATCATAAAGCAGGTTTCTGCAAAGTGAGAATTATTCTATAAGCGTGGAGTTATAGTCCTGATTAAGGATTTGGCAACAAACACATCAGATATGGTTTTATGATTTCTATCAGAAATGCCAGTTGCCACTGAGTTATTCCTATTCATGGCAACCTTATATGTGTCCGTGTTCAGAGACTGCTTATTTGGAAGTGGATCACTAGGCTTTTGTTCTGAGGTGCCTCTAGAGAGACTCAAACCGCCAGCCTTTTGGTTCGCCGCAGAGCACATTAACCACTGGTGGTTCTGAAGGGCGTATAATTCTTGCCTTCTTGCAAGAGACTCAGGTTGATCTCTGGCCAACGTAGCCACCTCTCATCTGTCCGTGGAGGCTTGGGTACTGCTTGGGTACTGAAGACTTTCAGACTAAGACAGGCTAGGAAAAGAAAGACCTGCCAATCTACTTAATAAAAATCAGCCAATAAAAGCCCTGTGGATAACAATGGTCTGATCTGCAACCAATCCCGGGGATGGTGCTGGACCAAGCAGCCTTTCCATCTCCTTGTGCTTGGGGTCCCCAGGAGTTGGGCTGACTCCACAACAACTAGCCTCAGAATTGCAAAAGTAAAACGACTCTTAACTCTGTGGTCTTTATACACAGGAAAACCATTCCCTGCTGTAGTTGTTGTTGTTAAGTGCTGACAAGTCAGTGATTTCAACTCATAGTGATCTTGAATAGCATTTCTGAGAGCAGCTGGTGGGTTTGAACAGACCAGTGCTTGTCCTACAGTATCACACCAGAGCTCACACGATCCCCTAAACACTACAAAACAACAACAAAAACAAATCCCCTTTCATCGAGTCAATTCTGACTTACAGTGGCAACCCTGTAGGACAGAATAAAACTACCCCATAGGATTTCCAAGGCTGTGCTATGGGTTAATGCAATGGACTGCAAGGTCTGTGGTTCAAACTCACCAGCTGCTCCTCAGAAGCCCTATACGAGGTTGCTATGGATCAGAAGTGACTTGACAGCACGTAACAACAACAATCCTTACAGAAACAGATTGCCATATGGTTCTCCCAAAGAGTGGCTTGTAGGTTCACACCACTGACTTTTCAGTTCGCAGCCAAGAGTTTTAACCACTGCATCACCAGAGCTCCTCCCAAGCACTATAAAATAGGTGTAAAAATACTGTATGCTTCCTCATTTGCTGTTACTCATTTCCTGTTACTATAACCTGAGTAGCTGACTCTTGGTAGACGAAATTTTTCAACGTCCATGAAGTGATCACACTGTGAAATAGGGAAAGCAGGTGTGGGTCTCTGAGTTCAACAGAAGAGAAATCGAGGTCCTAAGTGTGTAGATAGTTCAAACACAGTGGCATGGGTTTTCTTTTCCATTCCAAACACTGCCCACAAGAAGGTGGACATCATGCATCTGCTTACCTGGCACCCCAGGGGACTGTCCGCTGCTATCAAGTCCATCCCAACTCATAGTGCCCCTGCAGGACAGAGTAGAACTGACTGTTTTCCAAGGCTGTGAATCTGTATGGAGGAGTTCTGGGGTGGCACTGTAGGACAAGCACTGAACTTAACCACACCACCAACCACTCCTTGGAAACTCTATGAGTAGGGATTGACTCGATGGCACTTAACAACAACAACAACAAACCTGTATGCAAGCAGACTACCACATCATTCTACAGAGTGGCTGGAGGCTTCGAACCACTCACTAATTTTTGGGGAAGCTGCTTTAAAGACTAATTAATTCTAACTTTTCCCGCCCCTTGCTATTTCTAAATCAATATGCCATTCTATGTTTTATGTGAAAACTGAGGGTTTTAGAGTTATAGAGAAAATTCTAATAATGAATCAAACTGGGGAAATGTACAAAACACACTGCATTATAAGTTTGACATACAATGAACGCTAACACAATAATCATTCACTTTACAGTACTCTGACTTGTTTGTTCTAGCATTTAAATGAGGCTTTTGGAACTAGATTTTTTAAATTAATAAACTAAAATGTGTCCCTCCAGGAGCCTTAGCTGACACCTTTTTTGTTTCTTTCCTAAATTCCCAGCCAAGGTTTGTAAAGCCATTCCCTGACCTTAGTACAGTGTTCATTTGACAGTTTGTTGACAACAAGTACAACACTCCACACTTCACTGGAAAGCCATAAAGCTTGTTCTAGGTCATTAGGCAAGACTTTAAAGAGGAATTGCTCTCTGCATTTGGGTGGTGGGATTAAGGAAAATGTGCTTTTCAGTTTTCACAGTTTATTTTTATTTTAAAGTGGATTTCAAGTATACAGAATGTAATTAATAAAAAGCCTTGACTCAAGACATATTACCAGTGATCCATGCATGGCCTTATTTTACTTTTATTTTGTTTGCTAATGAGCACCTGGTGAAACCAATGCCCAAGCAAGATCTAGAATATTAGCACTATTTATATTGGTCTACATAACCTCTCCTTCCGAGCCCTGGCAGTGTAGTGGTTACGAGTCGGGCTGAGAACCTTAAGGTCAACAGTTTGAAACTACCAGCCATTCTCCTGGAAAAAGATGAGGCTTGCTGCTCCCATAAGGATTTATAGCCTAGGAAATCCAATTCAGGGCCGCTAGGAGTCAGAACCAACTCTCGGCACACCGCCACCACGTACCCTTTCTTTAGCTTGTCTCTTTGCCTCTCTGAACACAAGGTAACTTTCCTACTAAATTGGGTGTTCATTGTTCCCTTGCTTTAAAAAAAGAAAAGTTACCAAATATGTTCAGACATTTAAACTTTTATAATTGGATTTTGCTTGGTTAATAAAAATGGTACCCCACTATATTTAGTATGTTTAGTTTTCTGTAGCTTGGTTTTTTCACTTTTTCCAATGTAGTTGATAAAGTTAGAATGTAAATAAAAATTCTTTATTCAAGACAAATTATCATCATTCGTGTAGTTGGTAACGTTGTAGTTCATTCATTTTCATTTCATGAATGTATTCAAGTCTGTTGTGTCAATCTACCACAATTTATTTATATTTTCTCCTGACAATGGATTGTCTCATTTTTAAAAAATATAAACGGTACTGCTATGAAGTTTCTTCTGTTTCATAGGTGGTGTTGTTATTAAGTGCCATCGAGTCAGTTACAACAGTGTTTACGAATCGGGCTGTGAACCTTAAGGTCAGCAGTTCGAAACTACCAGCTGTTCGGCGGGAGAAAGATGAAGCTTTCTGCTCCTGTAAAGATTTACAGCCTTGGAAACCCTGTACAAGGTCACTATGAGTCGGAACCGGCTCCACAGTACATAACCACCACCATAAGGTTTCCAAAGAGTAACTGGTAAGTTTGAACTGCTGACCTTGCAATTCAAACTGACCTCAGGGCCCAATGTACCACACCAGGGCTCAATTTCCTAGTACAAAGGTGCTAATGTTTATATTAGGGAACCTGGTGGTAAGGTGGTGAAGTACTTGGAGGCTAATTGAAGGGTTGACAGTTCTAACCCACCAGCCTCTCTGAGGGAGAAAGAGATGGCAGGCTGCTTCTGTAAAGATTGGCAGCCTTGGAAGGCCTGCGGGGCAGTTCTACTCTATCCTAGAGGCTTTACAGCCTCAGAAACCCTACACAGGGTCTCTATGAGTAGGAACCAACTCCACAGCACTTAACAACAAGTAGTAATATAAATGAAGTCTTGGTGTGGCACTGTAGAATAAGCACTCGACTGCTAATGGCAAGGTCAATGGCTTAAACCTAAGCCCACCAGCTGCTCCTAAGAAATCCTATAAGGGTCACTATCAGTCAGAACTGACTTGATGGCACTTAACAACAACAATACTAAATGTGAAGCACTACTTTTTTTCGTTATCAGAGAGATATACATCAAAACCACACTGAGATATCATTTTATACCAATTAATAAAAATTAATAAGTCTGGTAATAGCTTGAAGGGAATGTAAATCAATGTGATTACATTATTAGTTGTTAAGTGCCATGGAGTTCATTTCAACTCATAGTGGTTTTGCTTATATATGTATATATGTTGTTAAGTGCTGTCGAGTTGGTTCTGACTCATAGCGAACCTGTATAGAGTTTCTGAGACTTTTAAAAATCTTTGTGGGAGCAAGAAGTCTCATCTTTCTCTCAAGATGTAGCTGGCAGGCTCAAACCTCAGACCTTGTGATTCATAGTCCTGTGCTTATTGTATAGAGCCACCGTGCTCCCATATATACGTGTGTGTGTGTATAGATATATATCAATATAGATTAATATAGATAGATAGATAGATAGATAGATAGATAGATAGATAGATATAGATATAGATATAGATATCAATGAAATGGCTCATACAGTTGCAGAGATGAAGAATCCCAAGTCCAGGTCAGATGAACCAAGATTGGCATTTTGGACGTCAGGCAGGTCTAGTGGACAGGCAGGCAGACAGGCAGACAGGTAGGTAGGCATGTAGGCAGGTCCGGCAAGAAGGCAGGCTGCTGATGGCTCCTAGGATTGGCAGGTAATAGAGCAAGTCACTGGCTCAAGTTTAAAGAACTGGAGGTTGGAGGACAAGTCAGATGCAAGATCCAGATCCAGCAAAAAGCAAGCAAGCTTTGCCTGAGAGTCTAATATAAGGAAGCAGACCATAACCCAAGAAAACTTCCTTTCAATTGATTGACTGTGGATTGCAGACCTCATCATATAGTTAATTACATTACATTAAATCTCATTCTGCAGATAACTACATCTCAAATGCCAATCTACTGAGAATCCTGGCATAGTCAAGTGGACTCAAAACCGTAACTATCACACTCAACTCCCTACTTCCATTCTGTATTAAAGTTTCAAATAAACATTCTGGGCACTCTATTCTGTTCATTGGTCAGTTCATCCTATAACAGTACCATATTATCTGAATTATTATAGCTTAATAATACATCACCATATTTGTCACAATAACTCCCCCAACCTTATTTTTCTTAATCAGAACAATTTTAGCTATTCTTGGCCATTTGTTCTTCTATACATATTAGAATCAATTTCTCAAGTTCTTTTAAGAAGCTTAGTTAGGATTTTGATTGTATTAGATAGCGTCACATCTATAGATAAATCTGGAGGACCTGATATGTTTGTTATAGACTTCCCAAGAAAGATAGAATTCTTTGTCCATTTATATATCCCTTCATGTTTTTTGCTAGTGTTTTATAATTTTCTTGCACATCTTTTGTTTAAGTTTTCTCCCTAGGACTTTTATAGATTTATGATTTTGTAAGTAGCATATTTTTTTTAACTATGTGCTCTATTGTGTCTGGTCTCTATAAATTGAATTGATTTTTTATATTGATTTTATTAGATCTCTGTTATGTCTAGTAATTTATTTCTAGTTTTTCTGGGGATTTCTGCCATCATCTGCAAATAATGACAGTTTCAGTTTTCCTTTTCAATCTGTGTGTGTTTATTTTTCTTGATTCATTGTGCTACAGAGACCTTCACAAAGTGCTGAATAGGGGTGATGAGAGCAGGCATCTTTCCCTGGCTGCTGATTTTTCAAAGAACAGCTTCCAGCGCTTTCTTATTCAGGATAATTTTTGTTGTATGGATTTTATTCAAAACTGGATTTTAATGTAATCTTCATAGAATTCAGACTTTCTAGAGATACTGAAGCTGGATGAATGCCTGAAACTATTGCTCTGAGAAAATCTTTAAACCTTAAGCTAAGAATATCACCAGAAGTCTTCTTTAACCCAACCAATACCCACTGGAGTTGATTCGGACTCATAGCGACCTTAAAGGACACAGAAGAACAGTTCCATAGGGTTTCGGAGCCTGTGGATCTTTAAAGGAAGCAGATGGACTCATCTTTCCTCCATAGGGCTTAAACTACCAGCTTTTGGGCTAGCAGTTCAATGCTTAATCCACTGTACCACCAGTGCTCCTCAAATCAAGCAATAGCCTGACTTCATTAGTAAACAAGGTCTGCCTGCAGGATCCTGCTCTATTAAGGTTCTTTCTATAATTAGGGGATCAAGCGGACAATGACAACTGAAAAGATTCAGCAGGAAGTTTATGTTAATGAGGGAGAGATGGTTGGGAGAAGGTGGTCAAGAATGGTTGCTCAGCTTGAATGTCAGTGTTACTGGACTGTGCATACAGGCACGGCTGGATTGGTGTATACTTACCTGTGTATATCTTTAACAACAATAAAAATTAAATTGTTAAAAGTTTGGATTTTAATAAGACTTTTGAAATTCATAGATAGCAATTCAATTTTCATTCCAATGGTTGAATGAGAGGGTAGGAAGGCTAGGAACTCATCTTTTAGCTGATGGCAATGAACAAGTGGGGTGCTGTTCATTTGAGATAGAAGAGGAGAGTGGCTATTTTGACAGTAGTGAGTAGCCTCTGCCACATCTTGGGATATTGCCCAGACTAAGAAGTGTAGTTAGGCTACTGTCAAAAAGCGTCTTAGGACTTTTTATGAAATTATAAAAACAAATAATAACATTACAAAAGACCCACAAGGGAATTTCCTACTTCCTGATCTTGGATGCCATTCTGAGCTGAGTACCAGACTCTCCACTTGTTAGAGGGAGGAGAGTTGAAACCATATCACTGATCATTTCTTTTAGAGTAGACACCCAAAGTGGAGACACCAGGACAAAGAATATGAATATGTTCATAGCAGGATGAAAATGGGAGGTTTTTGCCAGTATATTCTTCACTTTCATCCATTGCCTCCCTGCTCCTGCATGCACACACTCTAAAGGCATTTCACCAGCCCAGAACACCTAAGACACTCCACAGATACTCCAGAGAAGTGTGTTATTTGCCTTCAACTCTTGGTTACCCTACTTGTGTGGTGCTGTTGGCTAATGTGCTGAACTGCAAAGTCCACTTGAACCAGGAGCCCTGCAGTTCAAGTTCACCAGCTGCTCCTTGGAAACCCTATACAGGGTCGCTATGGGTCGGAACCTGATTTGATGGCACTTAACATAACACACACATATACAAAGTAGAGCTTCCCCCTAGGGGTTCCTAACCTGTCATCTTCATGTGAACAGATCCTCAGGTCCTTTCTCCCATGGAGCAGCTGGTATGTTCTAACAGCCCACCTTTACGTTAGTGTCCAAGTGTTTAACCACTGCATCACTAGGGCTTCTTCTAGAGAAATGTAAAGGGAATCAAATGAATTAATGTTCAGGCATTAAGTTTCAAAAGATACATTTGCTATTCTTGGTAGAGAAAAGGCTTTTGAGGTAGTAGAGTATGTGTCTTCTGATCACACTGGGCTAACTCCAGGGACCTCTAGTAGTGCAGTGGGTTAGGTGTTGGGCTGCTTACCGCAAGGTTGCAGGTGCAAACCCACCAGCCACTGTCTGTTCCCATAAAGATTTACAGTCTTGGAAACCCTAAGGTGCACCTCTGCTCTGTCCTACGTGGTTGCTATGAATAGGAATCTACCTGATGGTAATGGACTTGGTTGGGTTTGGTTTAGGGGTCTATGTCCTGGCATTAAACAAAAAAATCGTCATAGAAAAATTAATCAGACTAAGATATCCCAGACTGGGAGAGGGAAGAAGAGAGCATCTGAACTTTGGGGAGTCCCTAGGACAGGCTGAGCTCTGGTTGACCTCTCTGGCAAGGGTAAGAGGTATAGAGCTCCAGCCAGTTTGGAGGATTCGAAGGCAGAGAGCATCTGTGCCCGGACAGTGGGATAGAAATGGTGGCAAGGTGTGTGCAGGCATCGGTCTGCGCCTTCATGGTTGAACATTGCTGTCACCTCTAGAAGAAAAGCAGTGGGAAGTGACTGAAAGCAGACAGGCCGACTTGGAGGGGACTTGAGGAGGTGAGCTTGAAAAAACCTGGTGCCCAGTTGCTGGTCTCAGGATCCTCTTTTGTCAGTGTCATTCCACAAATGTGTGTTAAATAAGCAGAACTCAACTAGAGGAAGATTTAAAAAAAAAAAATTTTTTTTTATAAAGGAAATGAGGGTAAATTGTTACAATTTGATGAACTTGACCTATATTCATGGAGGTAGTAACTCTAAATACCAACAGAGAGTGAAGGAGTCTTCACATCAAGTATCAATGCTATTCCTTCTGTACACAGGGTAGATAGGGACAGGCAACTTAGAAATTGGCCACCTAAAATGAGGGGGCAATAAAGGCATGAAGTGACTGGCTTACAAGGTTTCAAGAGGGAGTTTGGTTTAATAGTGTGTGTAGGAAGAAAGAGTCCCCACTGAATAGTTTTCATCTTGTCTAGATAGGTCTGGTGAAAAGAGGATAAGATTCTTATAATTCAATAGTGAGTAATTGTCATCATGACTAATTGCGACTGTCAAAATTGTAAAGGCAGAAGTTTTGTATCAAAAACAGGGGAGTAGTTAAACTTACAGTCCAGAAACAGAGGACCCTAGGACCATCAAGGGAGACGAGTACAAGCAGAATGCACAACCTTATCCAAAGAAGCAGCGACACCAAAGATGGAGGCAGAGATGGGGACAATCTCTGGTTGTTGTCTGTTCTTGTTGGTTCTCAGTCCACAGAACTCCCTTTAGGTTGTTTTGCAGTGCAGGGTTTGCTTTGGCAAAATCCCTTAGCTTCTGTTTATCCTGGAATGTTTTAATTACACCATCATATTTCATTGACAGCTTTGCTGGGTAGAGGATTCTTGGTTGGCAGTTTTTTCTTTCAGGGTTTTATATATGTCTCCCCATTGCCTTCTAGCCTGCATACTTTCTACTGAGAGATCTGAGCTTAATCTGATTTGCTTGCTTTTGTATGTAATACTTCTTTTTTCCCTACCTACTTTCAGGATTCCGTCCTTATCTTTGATTTTGGAGAGCTTGATTATTATATATTTCTTGGAGTTTTTCTTTTAGGGTCTATCCTTCCTGGGGTTCGTTGAGCTTCTTGAATGCTTATCTTTTCGCTTTTCAGGATGTTAAGAAAATTTTCTACCAGAAGCTCTTCAACTATCTCCTCTGTGGACTTGTGTGATTCTTCCTGTTCCAGAATGTCGATAATTCTTAAATTATTCCTCTTCAAGTTGTCCAACATGAATCTTGGATCCTCTTCAGATTTTTTAAATCATTTTTTGTGCTTGCTCTTCTATCTTAGTTGTTGTTGTTGTGAAGTGCCATCGAGTTGGTTCCAACCCATAGTGACCCTGTATAGGGTTTCCAAGGAGCAGCTGGTGAACTTGAACTGCTGACCTTGCAGTTCAAATGGCTTTGCAGTCTGGTGCATTAACCCATAGCACCACACGAGGACTCCAGTTCTATCTTAGTAGTATTGAGAAATTTGTCTTCCAGCTCATTAGTTCTGGCTTCCATCTCTTCAGTCCTACTCCTTTGCCATTTTGGTGTATTGTCCATTTCTGATATTCTCTTATTAATCATTTGGACCTCTTTCTGTAGGTTTTTAATTGTTTTCAATGCTGTATCTATTTTATTTGATTGTTCCTGTAGTGCTTTCCTGACTTCTTCCTTATTTTTCTCAACTTCATTGTAATTTTGATATATTTTATAATCATTTTATAAATTCCTTCTCAGGCATTTCCAAAGCCTAGCCTCCCTCCAGTATGGAGTGTAGGTGTGCCTCTAGATTATTTGTTTCAGTCACTTTATCTTCTTTCTGGACATGTGCTGTGGCCTTAATACTTAGATGAGTGTGTTTTGGTGTTTTTTATGCTTTCTGATTGCCTCCAGGTAGATGTGATCAGGAGATGGGCTTCCCTTTTCACTCAACTTATTACTTGACTCACAGCAACTGTCACAGGTGTTGGCTGCTACCTGGTGTATGGCAGCTGGTATTGGTTTTTGCCTGAATTGTGTAATTTTATAGGGTGTGATTATAGCTTGACTATATGACTGTAATTTCTGTCTCTTCTTGGGTAATGTAAGGTGAGAAAGAGCCCCCTAAAGGTAGAGGAGACCAAAAAACAAAACAGCAACAGCAAAAAAAAAAAGACAGATTGTATGCTGTAGTCTATAATTGCAGAAAAGAGAGAAGAGAAAAAATAAATCTGTAGCCTAATATGAGTATGATTTTAATGTCCTCTTTCGGCTTCTTGCCTTCAAGGCCACCTGAGAAGTTTCAAGATGCCACTGTTGGACATTATGACATAACTCAGGATTTAATTTTCAGCCTGTTTCCTTTTCAGTCAGCCTGTCCTACTCCACAACCCCCTTTCAGGCCTTTTTCCTTGTGATAAACAG
Organism: Chrysochloris asiatica; assembly: GCF_000296735.1. NCBI lineage: Eukaryota > Metazoa > Chordata > Mammalia > Afrosoricida > Chrysochloridae > Chrysochloris > Chrysochloris asiatica. Next base: position 38,151,498 of record NW_006408528.1, read on the forward strand.
TTCTGGGCCAGCTGTGGCCATTTTGCACTGCTGTTTTTGTTGTTGTATTTTTAATGGCTTTATTATGAATTATGTGTTAGTATACATGGAAAAACATTAGTTTTACATTCATCCTATCGTATATCGTTTCATTGCTATGGTTACAATCTCCTTCATGCATCATCAACCAACCAAAGGGTATACCCTACAAACCTGCACCCCCATTTGTCAGCACACAGCCCCTCTCCCTCTCTGGGTCTAAAGTCCCCAACTGCTCCAACTCTCCACATCATCATCTCTGCCTCCATCTCTGGTGTCACTGCTTCTCAGCTCTTCTCCACTCTCCACTCTTCTCCCTTGATGGTCCCAGGGACCTCCGCTCCTAGATTGAAAAGTTAATCACTCCCCTCCTTGCTACAAAACATCTACCTTTACATTTCCAACCCTCACAATCAGTCCTGATAACAATTATTCACTATTGTGTCACAAGAGACCTATCCGCATCTCCTTTCATCAGCCCCGCCTAGACAGATTAGATACTACTCAGTGGAGATTCTACCTCCCTCCATGCCCTCTGGATCTAGGTTTCCTCTTGAAAGCTTGTAAACCAGTCACCTCCTGCCTTTGTAGCCCCACCACCACCACCACTTTGGGTAGCCAATGTACAGTTTGCCCATCCCTGTCTACCAAGTGTATGGAGGAGGTGGGAATTATCCTTGCTGTGAAGATTTGTTCCCTCTTTTGAGCTACTGCATCCATAGTTGTAGATCAAGTTCATCAAATTGTACCAGACTACTCTTTTTATCCTCTTATTTCTTCTTCTAGTTGAGCTCTGATCATCCAGTCATTGAAGACAGGTCAAGTGGGTATTATCTGCAAGTGTGGGTGTTCTTGTGCATATGCCCTCTCTTCTTATCAGCTGGACACTTCACTCTCCACTATAGTCTTCTGTAGCTATGTCACTGACTCTTGGCCTAAGAGTCCCCAGGTCTTGCCACACTGCTGGCCAACCAGGTCTCCACCTGGGTTCACAGGAGTCTGTTGAAAGTTGTAGGGCTTAGCTCACAGCTTCATTGCTGTTTTTCCCTCACTTCCCCTTATCAGTGACTAACATGGCCAACCATCAGAGCATGTATTCCCATCGAGTCTTAATCTTGGAAGAGGGTTTGTTCTCAGGGGAGCTGACCACTTGCCTTGATGTCTCCTGGGTGAGCAACTTGCTTGTTTTTGTAGTAATCAGTGGGTCTGCCTCTATTGTTTTGTATTTTTCCTGTAGGTCTTTCTTTCAAGAAGTATCTTCTGTTCTTCTAGCTGCTCCAGGCTGGTCTGCTTGTCCTTTCAAGTGGA
>NW_006408528.1:38154178-38172634 GCF_000296735.1 Chrysochloris asiatica
ATAAGTTTTTAATTTTTAGTATGTCCCACTCATCTATTTTGTCTACTTTTGTTTTTTATAGTTTTCAAAATGTTTGGTAGTCTGTATATTCCCTGAATTAGTGCCCTCACATTTGTCTCTATTTTTTCATCGATGACCTTCATAATTCTGAGATTCACATTTAGGTCTCCGTTTGGTTTTAAGTGGCATTATTCCTTTAAATTTTGAGGAGATCTGTGTGCATGCATAGTAGAACCTCCTGGGGTGTGGAGGGTGTCCACTCACTCAGGTACCTCCTCTAGTCACCAGAATGGAGGTGCACAGACAGTGAGAGACCAATTAACAGATACAAAAACAAAAAAAATAGAATGTCCACACATTCCGTGGCTGCTCTGATCCTTCTTCTGCTCAGTGTCACCCAAGATAGCTGCTCCAGGAGACGCTGCTCCCAGCAGATCTGTGAAATCACTAGATTTCTTGCTTCTGCTACAAATTCCACTGGTTGTAAGCCTTCAAACGTTCTAAATATTCCTTTATATGTGGTTCAGAGTTTTGGGACTGCTCCCTGAACCTGCTTCATCTAGTATTCTGTATTATTGCTGATGGGGATCCTCACTGCACTTCTACCCTATCTGCCATGTTATTTGTCTCTACCACCATTATCTTTTAATTCCATTTTTCCATGAATTTTTTGAAGCCCCCTTGCAAGTATTTGTTTTCCAGAAAAGTTATAGTCATTTGTGTTTCTACTTTGTTGATTTATTCTCCCTCTTTGAATGCCAAACATTTACTTATTTAATCCATCTGGAATTCATTTTTAGTGAATAACAAAAGAATCTAACTTGCTTTCTTCCTAAATGTCCAATTTCCTCAATGCCAGTTACTGAGTGATTCATCGATTTCTGATGTTTTTGTTTTTTTCTATACCAAGACATTATATGAGTGTACTTCAAAGCCAGCAATTGTACTCATCTGCCACTAACAAACTGATTATTCCTTCTAAAAGGAATAATTATTCATTTGCTCAAAATCACGTTAAGTGTTTAAACCCAACTCCTTGAAAGACCCCATGTGACTTGGGTCCCAATATGTGTCTTGACTTAATCCCTTGTAACTCACCCCCACCCACAATCTTACCATACATACTCTTGCCTGGCTGGCTACACTGGCCTCCTTGCTGTTTCTTACTGAGATTCTAGTGTGTCCATTTAGTTAAGTTGGAACTACGCTTCCCAGAATTCCCTACTTTCTTGTTGGCAAAGAACTTTGGAAAATGTGGGATGAGATTTGGAAAGCAGCTGTGAAGCAGCAGCCAGCAGTGTGAGAAGATGGGTGCAGGTTTGCCAGGCGCTGCTGCAGCTCCTGCTCCTGGTGTCATCACTGATCTGCTGACTGACTCTATAGTTGTGGGTTTAGCGTGCCAAGCTCACGGCTCTTGATAGTCCTGCCAGATCCCCTTCCTCTGTTGACTTCTGAAATAGGCGTGGGCAACTCAGTGACTTCCTGGTCGAGATGGGAAGCAGAGAAACAGCGTGGGTTCCCATTTGTTCCTGGGAGTTCCAGTTTGGCTCCATGGATTCCAGTTCTACCTGTTTTATGAGCAGCTGTCTTCTCTAGGGCTGACCCTGTGGCCTATCTTGCCTTAGGTCTATCACCAACTTTCCTGGACCAGATAGCTTCACTGGAGAATTCTACCAAACATTCAGAGAAAAATTGACATCAATCCTGTTTAAACTTTCCAAAAGATAAAGAAAGGGATATACCCTCCTGTGTCACTGCCTTCAACCTATGAAGTAAATATAACTCTAACACCAAAATCACATAGAGACACCATAAGAGACCAAGATCTCTTAACTCTTCAACAAAATACCAGCAAACAAGTCAAACAGCATTATTGTAAGAATTATGCACAATGACCAAATGGGATTTATTCCAGAAATTCAACTTTAGAAAGTCAATCAACATAAGGTACCACATCAATAGAACAAAAGAAAAGAACCACATGATCATCTCTATGGATACAGAAAAAGCATTTGATGAAATCCAGCATCATTCTTGATGAAAACCCTAAAGAAGATTAGAATAGAAAGGAAATTGTCAATGTGATTCAGAGCATATATATGAAAAGGCCAACAGCCAACATTAAACTTAATGCTGAGAACTCTCCCTTTGAAATAAAGACTACCATAGTACCATTTCTATTTAACATTTTATCAGAAGTCCCAGTCTGAACAAGAAAAAGAAACAAAAGTTATCCAGATTAGAAAAGAAGTAAATTATCTGTTTCAGGATATTATTATTGTTAAGTGCCATCGAGTCAGTTCCGACTCATAGCAACTTCCAAGGAGCAGCTGGTGAGTCTGAACCACTGACCTTATGGTTCAAACCGACCTTGAAATCCAGTGCTTTACCCCACAACACCACACCTATATATTGTTGTTGTTGTTGTTGTTAGGTGCCATCGAGTCGGTGCTGACTCATAGCGACCTATGCACAGCAGAACAAAGCACTGTCTGATCCTGGGCCAACCTCACTATTGTTGCCATGCTTGAGCACATTGATGCTGCCACTTGGCCAATCCATCTCGTTGGGGGTCTTCCTCTTTTTCTCTGACCCTCCACGTTACCAAACATGATATCCTTCTCTAGTTACTGGTCCCTTCTGAAAATATGTTCAAAGTATGAGAGACGACATTTGGCCATCCTGGCCTCCAAGGAGCAATCTGTCTGCACTTCTGGGATGATGCAAATAAGGTATACAGGACTCCAAGCTGGAATTGTATACTTTTGCCCTCCAGCTAGGTTTTAAAGGAGCCATTTCAGAAGCAGAAACAGAAGATCCCAGGACCATCAAGAAGGAAGAGTGTGAGTGAAGTGTGAGGCCCCCACTTAGACAAACAGGGACAGTAGAGGCAACAGCAGGGACCAAGACTGAGGTGATAGCACAGAAAGACAGCAGCTATGGTTTTTAGGCCCATGGACTGAGTAAAGCGGAGTATCCACAGGCAGAAGTCTGGTCTGAAGAATGTGCCCTTTGGGAATTCACAGACTGGATAAAAGAACTTTGTAACACTTGCACGAGGAGTGCAGAAGCCAAGAGTCCACATGGCTGAGAAGCCAAAAACAAGAGTGAGGAATGCCTGCAGTATGGTAGACAAAAGTCATTTCTGACTGGAGAACTGCTACGTCCTGAGTTGGATTCGATTCTGAATTGTACCTTGTTCAAGTTCCTAACAAACTCCTTAATTGTTGTGAGTTCTTTGTGGTCATTGCAATGGACTATCAAGCCCAGATGTGACACAGAGAGTGCTGTGGGAGGGATAGTTGGTTCATAATTAGTAAAGAGGTTGTAGGGTGAAAGCACAATTGACCTCCACTTCATAGGAATCAGCCTTGGACTGATTTTGAGTTTGATTCTCTTTCCCCCTTATAAAGCCAGGGAAAGTCAGACATGGTCCCCATTTGGTTTAAGCAGTTGCAAGTCTTTGCATAATCAATAAACCGAAAATATTCCCTAGAGTCTTCATAAAACAAAATAATAGTTTTAACTAACTAGCAAAAAATTCCTGCCTTGAACATTATGCTCTTTTAAGAACTATCTATATGAAATCAAAATAATAACAGCAGCTTGAAAGATTAGATACAAACCTTGTTGTTGTTGTTAGGTACCATTGAGTCAGTACCAACTCACAATAGAACAAAACACTGCCCAATCCTGGGCCAAGTGGGGCGGTGAATTTATGTTAATGGAAGAGGAGCAACTCAAATAGAGTGAAAATAGTTCCACAACTCAAAGAATGTAATCAGTGTCATTGAGTTGTACATGTAGACATGGGTGAATTGGTGTCTGTTTTGCTGTGTATGCTCAACAATAGCAACACAATTTTTTTATGAAGTTCCAACCAAAGAATTATTAGAATCAACATGGTACTGTAGTGGAGAAAGACTGGACTGGAAGTCCACGTTTACTTTCCTTTGGGATTTAAGTGAATGTTCCTCCTATTCTTCAAGTTTGCTGCACTTCATATCTCATTTCTAGAGTAAGTAAGTTATATCTCTAATGCTGAAATTCTATGGTTTTAGAACCTCCAATTGCCTTCTTTTAGCCATGGGTAACATCAGGAGCATGAGCATAAGCTTTGTTTAAAAAGGAAGTTTACACAAGGACAATTTTGGTTTGGGTTCTTGGAGAAGGGTAAGTTTGTTCAAAACTGCTTCCACATTTTTGATGATGATTCTGGCACCTCTGCTTAGTGAGCTAAACAAAAGGAAAACAATGAGTGAGGTAGAGATCCAGTACAGATTTCCACTAAGTCTTTTCTACACCTCATTGACTAAAAATGGAATTTGGCAATAAAAAATAAAAAGGAAGACTTGTATTTCCAAAAGAGAGAGTATGGATTTATCCCTACTCTTCCCATTAAGCTCAGCTAGAAACTCTGAATAATGTACAGGCAGTTCGTTCCAGGGTTACAAATGTCTGACTTAGGTATAACCCATAGTTATAAACAAAGCCAGTGGTTATAAACAAATCCCTGTAAAGCCTATTGCATTAAAATTTTGAGGTACATAGTTGTTGATAGTAACAAGCAGATGCTACATGCTTCAGAATCTCACTAGCATTATTGCTGAATGATGATAGTAACGTTCCACAGGAGAAGGATAGGGCCAACTGCTGCCATGAAGATTCACAGCCTTGGAAACTTTATAAGGTAGTTCTACTCTGATCTATAAGGCCACTGAGTTGAAATTGACTCAATGGCAGCAGGTCTGGGTTTTTTGTATTATGTTAAAGATGTTTTAATTTGTCTGGAAGTGTTTCTTTAATTCTTGAATACATAGAACTGTAGGTATGCATTTCTAAGATAAACATTTGACTGACATTAGACATGAACTGTTCTGACTTACATACAAATTCAACTTAAAGATAGATTTAGGAATGGAATTCATTGGTTATCCAGGGACTGTCTGTGCATACAACAAACAGAAGTATCTGAAAGGTGAAAAGACGAAAGTGGGCTGGTTAAATATCTGCCTCAAATCAGAAAAATGCCACAAAACAACCCTGAAAACAACAGATGGATATAAAGAACAGAAATTAAGGTATGAAAACAAAAACCAGCAAGGATCAATGCAATAAAAACTTGATCTTTTAAAAAGGTTAATCAAATAACATTTTTTATATAAATAGAAAAATGGAGACTATAAAGGTAACAGGAATGAAAGAGGAAATAATTTCAGATGTTGCAGCTATTTGTAATATATTTAACCAGCTAAAATGAGCTTCATGGAGCACAGTGGCTCTATATAATAAGCATTGGATTGTGAAAGACAAGGTCTGTGGTTCAAGCCTGCCAGTCACTCTGCTCTAGAAGAGATGAGGCTTCCTGCTCCTACAAAGATATAAAGCCTTGGAAACATTATACAGGGTCACTCTGAATTGGAACCGACTCACCAGCATTTAACAACAATAACCACGCTATTCTGGATACTCTTGTTGTTGTTGTTGTTAAGTGCCATCGAGTCGGTTCCGACCCATAGCGACCCTGTACAGGGTTTCCGAGGGTGTAAATCTTTATGGGAGTAGAAAACCTCATCTTTCTCCCACGGAGCAGCTGGTAGTTTCGAACCACTGACCTTATGGTTCGCAGCCCGATTCGTAACCACTACGCTACCAGAGCTCCTTGGATACTCTTAGTTTTGTTATATGTATCACAAATGTCTTCTCCAGGCTTCATAAGGTGGAGTCAAGAAGAGTTGTCCCATATTCTATACTCTGAAGTTATTTCTGTACTGGAATTGATCATTCTTTGAGTATTTGTTAGAATTCACAGTTCTATCAGAACCTAAGATTCTTTTTGTAGAAAGATTGTTCAAATGACTGATTCTGTCTCATTTGTGATATATGACTATTCAGTTTTTTTTTTTCTTCTTGAGTCAGTTATGTTTTTCCAGGAACTTTTCTATTTCATCTGAATTTTCAAATATATTGTCATGAAGTTTATTTTTGTTGTTGTTAAGTGTCATCGAGTTGTTTTCAACTCATAGTGACCCTGTACAGGGTTTCTGAGGAGCAGCTGGTGGGTTGAACTGCTGACCTTGTGTTTCACAGTCCAGTACTGATCCTACAGCACTATACCTGAATACTGTGGAGTTACAGCAAACCAATAAGGAAAAAAAGGTAAAAAACAAAAACAGTAATTTTACAGAAAGAACAATGTATTATGAAAAATGTTTAACTTTATTCATAATCGGCGAAGTTGAAACCAGAATGAAGTAGTCACACTCACTAAATCAGCAAAAAACAAATACTAAACCAATGCCAACTGAGACTGTGAAACAACAGGCCCTCTCATTCACTGCTGCTACAAGTATAAACTGGAATAACCATTTTGAGATGGTTGAACATGCATGCACCAGTAATTCTATTGTATTTTTCATAATAGAAAAAAACTCCAAACCATTCAGATGGCAATCAGCAGGAATGGACACATAAATTGTGGTATACAGAATTGCATCTTTACAATGGAACTACTTCAGTGAAGATTAATACACTATATAGTTGAAGTCAACAATATAAATTCATTTCAAACAAGAAAACATTGAGCAAAGAAAGTAAAACAAAAAAAAACATAATACAATTTTATTTTTATAATCTTTCAAAGCAGGCAATGAAAACCACATACTATTATTAAGATGTTAAAATTGGAGTCCTGTTGTGCCACTGTGAGTTAATGTGCTGGACTGCAAAGTCGGTTTGAACCGACAGATTGGTGGTTCAAACTCACCAGCCACTCCTCCGAAACCCTCAACAGTGTCACTATGGGTTGGAATTGACAGCACTTAACAACAACAAATTGACAAAGAAAGGAAGATATTAGCACAATGTTTAGAAATGAGAACGAAATCAGGGTGAGGTAGTCAGGGGATTTTGCAGGACACTGGTAGTGTTCTGCTTTGTGGTCTGAGAATACACATGTACATTTTTATATGCTTTCATATATATGCTAAGATGCTATAACAAACTTATTTTTGAACAGCATTTTAGGTCAAATAATGGGCCACCCAAAGACATAAAGCCCTAATCCCTAGAATTAAGGATCTTGAGATGAGATCTCAAGATGATCTTAAAAGCTACTGGACTAGTCTGCTATGGTTTTTGTTTATTTTATTTTATTTATTTATTTATTTATTGTCTTTTTGGTCTTACTTTTTTCCTAGGGGTGGGAGCTTTCTCTCCCTACGTTACCCAGGAAGAGGCAGCAATTATGGCCATATAGTGAAGATGAGGTGACTGCACTGTATTATCTGAGAGGGCCCTAAATGCCATTGCAAGGGTCCTTACTAGGATCAGAGGAAGATTTCACAGACACAGAGGAGAACGCAATGTGAGGATGGTAGCAGAGATTGGAATGGTGTGGCTAAAAGCCAAGGAAGCCAACAACCACCAAAGTTGGAAGAGGCAAGGGATGAATTCTCCTCTAGATCCTCTGGACATCATGTTTTGCAGACGGCAACACCTTTTAGCCTTCTGACTTCTAGAACTGTAAAATCATAAATGTGTTGTTTTAAATAATTTGTTACAGCAACCTCAGGAGATGAATATAAATGTTTGAAGGCTGGTAGTAGAGTTACTTAGGAAGGTTTGCTAAGGAGACCCAGTGAGATTCCAGACATTTCCACTTCGTTTCCAATAATCTTCAGCAGACTTAATGGAGGAACAGGGAACGTTGACAGAATGATCTGTAGTTGGGCTGTTGCTAGGTAGGAAGCAGAGAATGTTGGCATGAGATTGGAGTAGCAAAGTAGAAAAGGAAAAGAGGAAGATCATGAGAGATTGCAAGAAAGTGAGATTGGCCAACAATGGTGATAAAATCAAAGAACAGATGTAAGAAATTATCAGAATGAGACCTTAAAAGGTGCCTGGTTGTGGTCAGGAAGAATAAGGAGGTGGCTAAGGATGAGGGTGAATAAAGTGCACTAGAGATAAGGAAAATCAAGGTTTTACCTTACGCTACTGAACTCCTAGGGTGGTACTGTACGATCAGTGCTCAATTGTGAACCACAAGGTCGGCAGTTCAAACCCACCAGCTGCTCCTTGGAAGCCCTATACAGGGTTGCTACGAGTCTGAACTGACTCAACAGCACTTAACAACAACAACATTGTGATAAAAGCCCTCATCACTATACGACATCTCTAGCAGAGTCATATAGTGTCCCTCTCAGTTTTGATGATCTAGCAGTACTTATTGTCAAATACTTAAATAGATGTGAAGTCCATTCCTCTATTACATGGAACCTAGCAATGGTGTAGCAATAAGGACACTTTTGGGGGTAATTGCTATGTTCATTTTCTTACTGTAATGACAGTTTCACAGATAGATAAATGTACACTTTAAGAATGAATAGTTTGTTGTTTTTGTTAGATGCCATCGAGTTGGTTCGTATTCATAGTGACCTTACACACAACAGAAAGAAACACTGCCGAGCCAGGCTGATACAGCATGAAAACCACCCAGTGACTTATGGAAAAAAAGGTGTAATTTTTTTTCCCACTCCTCTCGTGTGCTCTTCCCTGTCACACCCTCTCTGCCCAGTCCAGGTGTCTTCACAGGGGTGGGAGCGCACCCCCAAAGGGTCCAGCACTGTGCCCACAGGGTACAATTTTCATACGGTGCAAAGAGGAAGTAGCTGAAAGCCCCATCGCCTCCAGAGGGTAATCCTCCAGTGGGTTCTTATGACGTCTGATTCTGGGATTTAGCCTTAAAGTTGATTCTCCTACTTGGGCAGGAGGCTTTATTCCTGCTTTATCTAACAAGATACATCAGGTCTGTCCACACAGTCAAGCTGTATTTGCACCCTGAAAAATTCCAAAATAAAAGGCAAGAGCCAATACTAACTTAACTACCATATTACAAGGGTGCTGTCATTTTGAGAAGTACAATGTGCATATGCAGCTACCTAACAGATCTTCAGAGATAAAAGTGTGAACAATTTTTCTTCCATTCATTTCTTAATCTCTGTCTGTGACCTCCACAGTGGTGACTAGAGGGGGGACCTGAGCAAGTAGACACCCCACCCGCCTCTGGAGGTTTCTACTGTGCACATAGACTGACCTGCACAGCAAAAGCTACTGGACTAGTCGGCTATGGTTTTTGTTTCTTTTCTTTTCTTTCTTTATTTATTTATTGTCTTTTTGGTCTTACTTTTTTTCCTAGGGGTGGGAGCTTTCTCTCCCTACGTTACCCAGGAAGAGACAGCAATTATGGCCATATAGTGAAGCTACAAGCAAACTCTATAATATCCCACCATCTGGACAGGAATCAATACCAGCTGCTACACATTACATAGATACCCAACACTTGCTAAGATTGTTCACAGTTGAGTAATAAGAGACGTGAAAACGGAAGTCTATCTTTGAATCACATCTACCAGGAGGCACCCAGTAAGCTTAATAATACAGCAACATACATTCAGTTAATCATTGAAAACACATCTAACTATTGAAAATGTCCAAGAAACAACAAAAGATCTCTGCATATGTCCAGAAACAGAAAAGAGTAAATGAGACAAATGAGCTAGAGGTAGGCATAGACTTCCCATTAGAAGGAGAGCAGACTTTGGAATTGCCTGAGAAGGATTTCAATGTGATAATGAGGCACATCCAAATGCTCCACAGAGGGGTGGAGGAAGATAAGGAAGAAGTCTGGAAAGTGCTAAAGGAGAAATCAAATGAGATAGATATAGCACTGGCAACAATTCAAAACATGCAAAAAGAGGTCCACACGATTAGTAATAAAATATCAGAAATGGCCAATATACTGAAAGGACAAAGGAGTAGAATTGAAAAGATGGAAGCCAGAACTATCAAACTGGAAGACAAATCTTTCAAAACTGCTAAGATAGAAGACCAAGCAGAAAAAAAAGGATTAAAAAAATTTTAAAAATCTGAAGAGAGTCTAAGATTCATGTCGGACAAGATGAAGAGGAATAACTTAAGAATTATTGGCATTCCAGAACAGGAAGAATCACAGAAGTCCACAGAGGAGATAGTTGAAGATCTTCTGGAAGAAAATTTCCCTAACATCTTGAAGGATGAGAAGATAAGCAATCAAGAAGCTGAGCAAATCCCAAGAATGATAGACCCCAAAAGAAAATCACCAAGACATATCATAATCAAGCTCTCCAAAATAAAAAACAAGGAGACAATCCTGAAAGCAGCTAGGAAAAAGAGAAGTGTTACTCACAAAGACAAGCAAATCAGATTTAGCTCTGATCTCTCAAGAGAAACCATACAGACAAGAAGGCAATGAGGAGACATATATAAAATCCTAATAGAAAAACAAAACAAAAAACAAACTGCCAACCAAGAATCATCTACCCAGCAAAACTGTCAATCAAATACGAAGGTGTAATCAAACCATTCCAGGATAAACAGAAACTAAAACACTTTTTCAAAGCCAACCCAGTGCTTCAAAACATCATTTGGACTGAAAACCAACAAGAACAGACAACAAACAGAGATTGACAGATGTGGCAAAACCACCTGGAACTCTATTGACTAATAGAAGAGTCCAGAACAGAACAAAATTACAACAAATTCAGAGGACCTAAGAGGTCAATCAAATATCAAAATAATAACAATGTCAAAGAAGGGAAAAATACAGCAATAGAGATCCAGGTGGTGAGGAGGTCAGGTAGATTGCAGGATAAAGTTAGTAGATTATAGGGTAACCTCAAAGAAACATTGCCTAGTCTTGTGCCATCCTCACAATTGCTATGCTTGGGCCCATTGCTGCTGTCACTGTACCAATGCATCTGGTTGGGGGGGTCTGCCTCATTTTCTCTGATCCTCCACTTTTACAAGTATGACGTCCTTCTGCAGAGACTGGTCCCTTCATATAACATGTCTGAAGTATGAAAGACATAGTCTTGATATCCTTGCATCTCCCTTCATATAACATGTCTGAAGTATGAAAGGCATAGTCTTGATATCCTTGCTTCTAAGGAGTATCAAATCCAGCATAGATTTGCTTGTTTTTCCAGAATTCCTTAACTCAAATGCATCAATTCTTCTGTGGTCTTCTATATTCACTGTCTAATTTTCACAATCATATGAGATTATTGAAAATACCATGTCTTGAGTCAGGTGCGCCTTAGTTCTCAAATTAATATCTCTGCTCTTAACACTTTAAAAAGGTCTTGTGCAGCAGATTTGCCTAATGTAATACATTATTTAACTTCTTGACTGCTGCTTACATGAGTGTTGATAGTGGATCCAATCAAAATGAAGTCTTGGACAACTTCAATCTTTTCTCCAATTATCATTTTATTTCTTGGTCCATTTGTCAGGATTTTCATTTTCTTTACATTTAGATGCAATTCATATTGAAGGCTGTGGTCTTTGATCTTCATCAGTAAGTATTTTAAATCCTCTTCGCTTTCAGCAAGTAAGGTTGTATCTTCTGCACATTGCAGGTTGTAAATGAGTCTTCCTCTAATCCTGGTGTCACATTTTTCTTCATATAATCCAGCTTCTCTTATTATTTGTTCAGCATAGATTGAATATGTATGGTGAAAGAGTACAACCCTGGCACCCACCTTTCCTGATTTTAAACCATTCAGTATCCCCTTGTTCTGTTCTAACAACTGCTTCTTGGTCTGTGTACAGGTTCCTTATAAGCATAAATAAGTGTTCTGGAATACCCATTCTTCACAATGTTATCCATAGTTTGTCATGATCCACACAGTCGAAAGCCTTTGCATAGTGAATGAAGCACAGGTAAACATCTTTCTGGTATTCTCTACTTTCAGTCAAGACATCAGCAATTATATCCCTTGTTCCACATCCTCTTCTGAATCCAGCTTGAACTGCTGACAATTCCCTGTCGATGCACTGTTGCAGCCATTTTTGAAGTATCTTCAGCAAAATTTTACTTGCATGTAATATTAATGAAATTGTTTGATAATTTCCACATTCTATTGGGTCACCTCTCTTTTAAATGAGCACAAATAAAAATCTCTTCCAGTCAGTTGGCCAGTAGCTGTCTTCCAAATTTCTTGGTATAGATAGTGAGTACCTCCAGTTTGTTGAAAGATTTCAATCTGTATTCCATCAAGTCTGAGTTTTTTTGTCAATGCCTTTAATGTAGCTTGGACTTGTTCCTTCACTAACATTGGTTTGTTTTTTTTTTTGTTTTTTTTTGTTTTTTATATATATCATATGCTACTGAGACCAGGGAAAAGGGGCTCAGAAATCAGGATTAAACATGACCCACTTATTTGACTGAAATCTTGTGACCCAAAACCTGAGGAATGTTGAAGCCTGCTCCCCTACTTGTTTGAGCAATTGTCAAGATGCATAGGGCATGTCCAGGGTGCTTAGCTGAGCAACCGCATCCTAAGAAACACCATTAAGAAAGCCCACCCATAAAAATTCCATGTCTTGGGACTTGCCATCAAAGAAGATCACCCATAATATTTTTTTGCCTTGTGAGATCGTTCACAGGTCTGACTGGTTTACCTAGTGCCCTTGGCATGAATTTAAATAACAAAACTTCTACTGGGGAAAAGGGAGAATGCCAGCCCCTGGGAGGTCCTGTCTGAATTAAGGTCCCAAAGAACCACCCATGTTCAACATCTCAGAATAAGTTCTGTCTGCTCTTATAAGAGGTCTTTGTGGCGGAACCCATCTTGAAGAAATGCTGCACATACACCCAATTAACATGGCCTCGTCTAAACAGACCATTTCCAGGAAATACCCAACTATCCCAATGAATATACATGATACCTTTACCTGCCCCAAACCTTTTAAATCCCAGCCAAGACTTTGTTCAGAGAGATGGGGGTGAAGGTGTGGGAGTGTGTTAAGCCCTCCCCATTTCCGCTTGCAAGCCTCTTTCCTAAATCTTGGCTTGTAAGGAAACTCTGCCTCACTGAACTATTCTTAATCAGCAGAAAGCAAGACCCCTCTCATGGGCAAAGATGCAGCTGGCACTACCTGTAACACTACCTCTTGAAATAATTGGAAATATGGACAGTTTTCTTTTGATAAAGTGACTGTATGCATTCTTTTCATCTTCTTTTGATGCTTCCTGTGTCATTCAATATTTTGCCCATAGAATTCTTCAATATTGAAGGTCAGGGCTTGAGTTTTTTCTTCAGTTCCTTCAGCTTGAGAAATCCTGAGCTGGTTCTTCCCTTTTGGTTTTCTAAGTCCAGGTCTTTGCACATTTCATTATAATATTTGACTTTGTCTTCTCAAGTTGCCCTTTGAAATTTTTTGTTTAACTCTTTTACTTCTTCATCTCTTCCATTTGTTTCAGCATATCTATACTGGAAATCAAGTTTCAGAGTCTCTTTTGACATCCATTTTGGTCTTTTCTTTCTTCCTTGTCTTCTTAATGACTTCTTGATTTCTTCTTGTATCATATTCTTGATGTCATCCCACTTTTCTAATTTCCAGTCCTTTGTATCTGATTCATCAAATCTGTTCATCAGATGATCCCTAAATTCAGGTGGGATATGTTTAAGGTCATATTTTGGCATTCATGAACTTGTTTTAATTTTCTTCAGCTTCAGCCTGAACTTGCATATGAGCAATTGATGGTCTGTTCCAGTCTGCCTCTGGACTTGTTTTGGCTGATGGTATGGAGCTTTTTCCCAGTCTCTTCCCACAGACATAGTCAATTTGAATTCTGTGTATTCCATCTGGTGACATCCATGTGTATAGTCATCTTTTATGTTGTTGAAAAAAGGAACTTGCAATGAATAAGTCATTGGTCTTGCAAAATTCTGTTTGTGTTCTCCAGCACCATTGCTTATCACCAAAGCCATATTTTCCAACTATTGATCCTTCTTCATTTCCAACCTTTACATTCCAATCACCAATAATTATCAATATATCTTGATTGCCCCATGCTTAACCCACTGTGCTGCCAGGGGTCCCTTATTATACATGTTGTTAAGCATCATCGAGCTGACCTATAAATTCAGTATAATTCAACTGAAATCCCACAAAGTGGACCCTAAAATATACACGAAGTTAACGGTCAAGAATAGCCAAGGTAACTGAACAACAATAATAATAGTGGTGATGTAATGTTTATCTAATCTTATCAATAGGAAAAAGACAACACAAAAATTAATAAAGGATATTAGTAGGCAGTACACAGAAGACTATACTGGTCAATATAGAAAAAGAATCAATTTCAATACCAAACAGAAAAAAACACGCTAAAACAAGGACACTATTTCAAACCCATAACATTGGAAATGGTCCAATAACATCAAGTATTGGCAAGAATATGGGCATTAAGAACTCTTACATAATACTTGTATGAAATGAAAATAAGTACTTCGCTATAACCATTTTGTAATATGTAGGTTAAACAGAAAATATAATACCCCACATTCCAACAGTTTCATTTTTAGCTGTATGTCCTATAGAAATTTCATACATTTTACAAGAAATTTTGCTCTTTATAACAGTAAAAGGTCAGGGATAGCTAACTGGATCTCTCTCTCAGATGTTTTATTTCCTTAAAGGAAAAAAGACAAAAAAAATACTGCAAATTGTTAACATGTTAAATTTAATGGCAAGAAGTGTTGCTTCCTACACTTTTCTGTTTATCTGAAATATTTAATCATTTAAAATTTAGAAATTAGGAAATAAAAAAAACTTAGCAATATTGTTTTTAACATTTACAATAGGTTGATAACTATTTTGTTGTTGTTAAGTGTTGTAAAGTCAATTCTGACTCATAGCGATCCTGTATAGAGGTTCCAAGAAGTGGCTGGAGGGTTTGAATTACCTACTTTATGGTTAGCAGGCCAGTGCTGATCCTACAGCGTCACATCAGGATAAGTATGTTTATGCAAGTGACCTCAATTTACAAAAGCATTTGGAATGAGTGGTGATCTATGTATATAAAATTCTCTACAATCTATCATGTAAGTCAAAGATTTTCTTTTCATCTTGGAAATCATCTTATAAAATTGCTAACATTTGTAATGTTGATTCAAAAGCAGAGAGTGAAAGCCAACAAAACCTATTTCTTTCTAGATCTAATCTCAGTATCTATTATTGTTTAATACTATTAACCTTAACATCTACCACCAGTAGAAAAATAAACACACCAAAACATACCAAACTCTTTGAGGAGTATAAAGAGAGACCAGTGGTTGTAGGATAAGCATTATTGTTTGTTGTTAGGTACTGTCGAGTGGTTGTAGGATAAGCATTATTGTTTGTTGTTAGGTACTGTCGAGTCATTTCCAATCCATAGCAGCCCTATGTCCAATGGAACGGAACACCACCTGGGCCTGCACCATCTTCACAACTGTTGCTCAGCTTGAGTCCACTGCTGCTGCCACTGTGCCAATCCATTGCATTAAGGGTCTTCCTCCTTTTCACTGATCCTCCACTTTACCAAGTATGATGTCCTTCTTCAGGGACTCATATGTCCAAACTATGAAACAAAGTCTGGTCACCTTGTCTTCTAAGAAGCATTCTGGTTGTACTTCTTTCAATACAGATTTGTTTGTTCATCTGGAAGTCCACAGTACCTTTAAAATTCTTCTCCAGCACCATAATTCAAATGCATCAATTCTTCTGTGGCCTTCCTTATTCATTGTCCAACTTTCACATGCATATGAAGCTATTGAAAATACCATGGCTTGGGTCCTCAAACATTTTTTTTTTTTTGAACCCTTTAGAGGTCTTGTGAAGCAGATTTACCTAATGCCATATCATTTTATTTCTTCACTGTTGCTTCCATGGCTGTTGATGGTTGATTCAAACAAAATAAAGTCTTTGACAACTTCAAGCTTTTCTCCATTTATCATGATGTCATTTATCGACCCAGTGGTGAGGACTTTTGTTTTCCTTACATTGAGGTGCAACCTATACTGAAGGCTAGGGTCTTTGATCTTCATCAGTATTTTAAGCTCTAACCACAAGGAAACCCTATACAGGGTTGCTTAGTCAGAATTGACTTGATGGCTATAGGTTTATGTAATTCTGAAGTTTGTCCTGTTTTCATGGCTAATAACAGTCTGGGTACTGAGTCCCATGGACTTCAAGCAAAGAATGTCTACATTAGATGCTCTCATAAGTCAGTAATGAGAGAACAAACAAGATGTTGGATCAGGTAGAAGTGCAGTGAGGAGCTCTGTCAGCAACAACACAGAATACCAGACCAAGTAGGCTCAGGGGGTGGTGGCACTCTGAACCACAAATAAAGGAATATTTAGAAGGTTGGAAGGTTTACAGCTAGGGGAATTGGTAGCAGAAGCAAGAAATTGATTGCTTTCTAATCCATGACGCTCAGCTGTTCCCAGAGCCTCCATCTTGGGCAAGACCAAGTGGGATGAGGATCAGAGCAGCCACGGGCACCTGACAGAACCATGGAGATAAAGGTGTGGAGATTCTTTTTCTGTTTGTTTTCTGTTCATTGGTTTCTTGCTGTCTGCACACCTTCATTCTGGAGACTAGAAGGGGTGCCTGAGTGAGTGGACACCTCACCTCCATCCCTGGAGGGTTCTACTATGCATGTGCATAGATCTTCTCGAAATTTAAAGTAACTGTTTCTACTTAAGACCAATGGGCAGTGGAAAATGGCCACAGTCGGCCCTGAACTGTTTATCACTAAGAAAAAGGCCTGAACAGAGATTGTAGAGCGGAACAGGCAGGCTAAAAAGGAAATACGCTGAAAATTAAATCCTGAGTTATGGCACAATGACCAACAGTGGCATCTTGAAATCTCTCGGGAAGAAGACTGAAAAGGAAAGCCTATCTCCTGATCACATCTACCCCGTGGCAACCAGAAAGCATCAAAAATACCAAAATACACACCCATCTAAGTATTAAGACCACAGCTAACTACTGAATATGCCCCCAAACCAGAAACAGATAACCATTATCAGCACATGTCCAGAAACAAGATAAAGTGACTGAGACAAATGAGCTGGAGGTAGACCTACACTCCATACTAGAAGATGGACAGGCTTTGGAAATGCCTGAGAAGAAACTCAGAAAAATGATTATAAAATGTATCAAAACACTTTACAATGGAGTTGAGAAAAATAAGAAGTCAGGAAAACACTACAGGAGCAATCAAATAAGATAGATGCAGCACTGGAAACAATTCAAAACCTACAGAAAGAGGTCCAAATTATTAATAATAGAATAATAACAGAAATGGACAATATACTGAAAGGGGAAAGGAGTAGAATTGAAGAGTTAGAAGGCAGAACTAGTGAGCTAGAAGATAAAATCTCTCAACACTACTAAGATAGAAGAGCAAGTACAAAAAAGGATAAAAATATCTGAAGAAGGCCTAAGATTCACAATAGACAACATGAAGAGGAATAATTTAAGAATTATCAGCATTCCAGAACAGGAAGAAGCACATGAGTCCACAGAAGAGATAGTTGTAGAGCTTCTGGAAGAAAATTTTCCTAACATCCTGAAAAGCAAAAAGAGAAGCATTCAAGAAGTTCAACAAACCCCAGGAAGGATAGATCTTAGAAGAAAATCACCAAGACATATAATAATTAAGCTCTCCAAATTCAAAGATAAGGACAGAATCCTGAAAGCAGTTAGAGAAAAGAGAAATGTAACATACAAAGGCAAGCAAATCAGATTAAGCTCAGATCTCTAACAGAAACCATGCAGGCAAGAAGGCAATGGGGAGACATATATGAAATCCTCAATCAAAAAAACTTCCAACCAAGAATCCTTTACCCAGCAAAGCTGTTAATCAAATATGATGGTGTAATCAAAACATTCCAGGATAAACAGAAGTTAATGGATTTTGCCAAAGCCAACCCTGCGATAAAAAAAAAAATTCTAAAAGAAGCTCTGTGGACTGAGAACCAACAAGAACAGACAACACCCAGAAAATGATGTATGTGGCAGCATTACCCTGAACTCAGTCAACAAATGGAAGAGGTAAGAACAGAATAAAATTGTAAGAACAGAGGATCTCAGTGGTCAGTCTATGATCAAAACAATTACATGTAAAAGAAGGTAAACACAGAGGAACAGAGATCCAGGTGGTGAGAAGTTTGGGTAGATTATAGGATAAAATAGATTGTCTTAAATGGAGGGAAGAGTTAATGGGATATAAGGTAACCACAACAGTGGGGTTGTAGTGGTGGGTTTAGTTTGGGTGTTGGGGAGGGCAATACACGAAGTGGGGAGGAGGTGGAAGAATAAGATAGGGGAACACTAAGACAGGTTTGCATGGTTTAAGTGGGATAGAGGTAAATAGTGATGCATGCTCAACCTTGGAATAACAGGGCTCTATGATACAGGGATCTAGGCATAATTTGAAGAGGGGAAATAATATACTAGATGCTTGACTGTCTTATGAATATTGGTTTCCCTTGCCTACTATTGTCAATAATTTCCCCAGCGAATCTTTCAATAACGAAAGTCAAGGCTTAAATTTTTTCTTCAGTTCCCCCAGCTTGA